>NC_054386.1:40357303-40467303 GCF_017654675.1 Xenopus laevis | reverse complement strand
TTTAGGGGGGGGCAGTTTTATCCAGTTAATGTTTCTGGTTTATCAGCTTTGGCCTGTTCAGATCAAGAGAGGTCTTCTATAATATTCTCTGTCTCCTTGTCTTTATTGCTTCCTTCCCTCCCACATGACCCTTTACTTTCCTACCCTATTTTACATAACAATATTATTAACCTTCTTCTTCCAGGGACTTAAAGCTTTCCAACATATTAATAAGCAAAGATGGCCACGTCAAAATTGCAGACTTCGGGGTGATAGCAGAGGGCGTTTACTACGGGAAGAAGATAAAGAACATTGCTGGAACCAAAAGTTACATGGCTCCAGAGGTGAGAAATTCAGTTATAATGTAGTTCCTAACCGAATAGGGAGAGGTGCTACAGACTTACAGAGGTGTATGCAGAAGGCTTAGAGAGAGTGTGTAAGGGCCATAATAATTTTTATCTACAGATTAAAGGAGCTCATCAAGTGGATTTTGGCCCTGAAAATGTTCAAGTGCAATTGAACAGTATTAGTGTTTTCTCTGTACATCATTAGCTTTGGAATAAATGCGACATGGGATATTGTCTAAAACTTCCCCTACCTGTGTCCCACTGAGCTGCCTGAGATACACCTCAATGTGCCAGCACTAGTACTATATTGCTTTTAGGTATAACCCATGATACTCCTTATCCTCACTAAAGTGGCAGACCCTGTGGTTGCTGGTGGTCCCAGGAGTGGCCAGGAAGGCCCTAATTAATGAGCCAAAAGAGCCTGAGTGGATATTTATTTCTGGGGAAATTGAAACATGATTCTTCGAGGACAGATGGAGAATTGAGCAGGAGCAGAGGGGGGACTTGAAAAGTGCACAATGAATACTGCTGGGAGGTTATTTTAGTTACTTTTGTTACTTTTTAACAATAACTAAAATGCACAATCAGTGTAGACTGATTTATGAATCTCAGTAAGGCATGGGAAGGGTTAAATGGAGGAACATGAGCAACAATTTAGTAAGTGATTTGTTCTTGCTTTTCTAGATCTTCTTGAATCGTCCGTATGACTCAGGGGTCGACTGGTGGGCCTTTGGGATCATTCTGTGCGGGATGGCTACTGGGCAATCACCATTCAACGCTGGCCAGGACAAGAACTATCTGGCATATCTAGTCACCAGGACCAGACCCGTGTATCCAACAGGGCTGAGCACAAAAGCTAGGGCACTTCTGGACGAGGTGAGTATAAGCACATATACAGTTTTATAGGAACGTCAAAATATTCTTGTCTGAAGGCCAGTCAGAATTGCAGTGAACATATAGTTGCTAGCCTGGTTATTGACGTCATTGGATATTGATCCCCTGTCTTTGGATTCTGGAACATTGCACCTTTAAACTCCACTTCGCAACTGTGCAGATTTATGGCAGGTTGGCACACAGGGGAACGTTTTCAACAGAGTAGCTGTTGCTGGGGAGGAGCTTAGAAGGGGGCAGTGGATGGGGCTGAAAACCAGCTAGGGCAGGGGTGGTGAAAAGGTAGATCAAGACACTGCCAACAAACAACGTGTCTAAATCACCCTCCTGTTTCATGCTTTTCATTCAGATATTTATTATGTTAAGCTTACATAAATATAGTAATTAAATATAGCATTAAATATAGCAATTTACATTTTCTCACAAATTACTTTAAATAATATTTTCCATGGAACAGAATGCGATCAATGCTTTTATGGATGTAGATCATAATGGGACAACATCACTAAAAGTAGACTCCACATTACTAAAGTATGGGCACTCCTCAGCTAGGGTGTAATTCTCCTTTAATTAGTTGCAGGGGTCCAGTACCATACTTACGCCACTTGTTTGAAACCAAAAAGATTTCACAGTTAGCTGTAACCGTTTCATTCAGTTCCACATATATGCTGTAGCCTCCAGTGAGAGAAGGGTGTTAAGCTGGGGTATGGGACAGGTATTAGACCTGTTATCCAGAATGTTCAGGGCCTGGGCTTATCAGAATAAGGTGTGTTTCCAAAATTTTAATCTGCTAAAATATCATTTAAACATTAATCAAACCAAATAGGATTGTTTTGCCTCCAATAAGGATTAATTATATTTTAGTTTGGATAAAAAACAAGGTACCATGGGACCTGTTACCTAGAATGCTCAAGACCTGGGGCTTTACGGATAACAGATCTTTACATAATTTGGATCTTCATACCTTAAGTCTACTAGAAAATCATGTAAACAATAGTTAAACCCAATAGGCTGGTTCTGCTTCCAATAAAGATTAATTATATCTTAGTTTGGATCAAGTACAAGGAACTGTTTTTTTGGGTTTTTTTTAAATTGAATTATTTAAATAAAAATGGAGTCTATGGGAGAGGGCCTTTCTGTAATTCAGAGCTTTCTGGAGAATGGGTTTCCGGATAAGGGGTCCCATACCTGTACTGTTTTATTATTACAGAGAAAAGGGAAATCATTTTTAAAGATGTGAATTATTTCATTATAATGGAGATAATTTGGATCTTTCTGGATAACAGGTTTCCGGATAATAGATTATATACATATACACACACAGACACAGCCAGTCCCTGAACAGACACATATGCACAATCCCTTTACCTGAATACAATATGCAGCTAGGCTACACAGATGCAGCCACCTCTTACACATACAGCAACCTTCATAAACATGAATGCAGCCGGCCCTCTCCACATAGATGGATGTATCTCTCACCTTGCAAAAATAAAGGCACACTAAGCCCAAAGTATCCACATGAACATAATTCACTTCTGCACCCCACAAACACATGTAAGCATAGCCGTACGCACCCACAGTCTCTCCCTGATGGTTGTTACCCTGCCCTGACATTTCTACTGTTATCCAATAGAAACAATATCTATTATACATTTTGAACCAATATCAAACATAATAGTGTAGAGGAGCGGGGTGCAATTAACCTCTTGTGGACCTTATAATTACTGTATGTCTTTGTGTTGTACTGCCATGTTTTCTGAATTCCATAATATACAACTGTTACTTCTACCTTTAGCTGCTAGAGAAGGTTCCAGAGATGCGCCTGGGCACAAGAGGATATATCCGGAGTCATCCCTTCTTTCATTCCATCAACTGGGCAGACCTGGAGAGCCTGAAGGTGCCACCCCCTTTAAAGCCCCAAGGAGTAAGTACAAGACTGCAACTCCAACTCATATAAGTTATAACGTTCTTTCATTTACTCTAAAGCCTTAAGGGTCAGTCCATAATCTCCCCAAACTGACTTCCCCCCTGCCCTCCGCCGGCTAAAATGAAAATCGTCTGCGGCAATGCACACGCAGCACTTTGTTTACCAAAGTCATCTGAAGTTTCCTCGTTAGGCAACTTCGGGCGACTATGTAAAACGAAGCACGACGTGTGCATCGCCACAGGCGGTTTTCATTTTAGCCAACGGAGGGCAGGGGGGAAGGCAGTTCAGGGAGATTGTCGCCCCGAAGAAGAGGCGATTTGTCGCTGGGGCGACTAATCTCCCCGAATCTGCTCGTGTGGACCAGGGTCGGACTGGGGGCCCCGGGGCCCACCGGGACTGCAATCCAGGGCCCCCCTACAGGCTCCCCAACCCCCTACTATGACGCGCTGTGCGGCGTCCCTCGTTGTGCATGCGCACACGGCACCATCCTCTGCACGCATGCTCAAACAGCACCACCCTTGGCGCGCATGCGCACACGGTGCATGCGCTTCGCCAAAAGTTTTTCTTTTAAAAACGAGCATTGAGAGAGGGGTTCAGGCCCGGTCGGGGCCCACTGGGTTTTTTCCCGGTGTCCAGCCGGGCCAGTCTGACACTGGTGTGGACTGACCCTTATTCATATTTATTCTGATTCAGTAGGAAGAACACTGTTTACTCAGTGGGAGGCAATCCTACTGCTTTTATTGTGGTTAGTTAATATTATTCCAACCTGCTTCATTGTATAAACCAAATCCAATGTTTCCTTTCCATTCACATTCAGGAAATGTGGCTGCTAAATAATGTAAGATCCCCTTAATCAATCGATATAAAACAGAGAGAAAGGTTGGCAGTGCCTTAAAGGGTTTGTTCAACTTTTTTCAGTCTTTATTGTTTATCGTTTTTTAAAATGATTTGCATTTTTCTTTAAAAGGGGTTGTTCACCTTTGAGCTCAATGCTAGTATGACTCAGAGTGATATTCTGAGACAACTTGCAATTAGCTTTCATTTTTTATTATTAGTGTTTTATTTGAGTTATTTAGCTTTTTGTTCAGCAGCTCTCCACTTTGCGATTTCATCAACCTGGTTGCTACCACATTACCCTAGTAACCATACATTATTTGAATAAGAGACTGGAATATGAATAGGAGAGGCCTGAATAGAAAGATGAGTAATAAAAAGTGCCCATAACAATAAATTTGTAGCCTTACAGAACCACAGTTTTTTTAAATGGGCCAGTGACCCCCAATTTGAAAGCTGTAAAGAGTCAGAAGAAAAAAACAAATCATTAAAAAATATATAAAAAAAAATAATGAAAACCAACTGAAAAATTGCTTACAACTGGTCATTCTATAATATACTAAAAGTTAAGTTAAAGGTAATGCTTTCCAACTTTCAAATGGGGGTCACTTACCCCATCTAAAAACAAAATGCAAACTGGAGAGCTGCTGAATTAAAAGCTAAATAATAAATAATAAAATAACTAAAAATTGAAAACCAATTGCAAATTGTCTCTACGTCACACTAATGGTTATCGCAAAGGTGAACAACCCCTTTAAATTACCTCCGACCCCACAATATTGGGCCCCTGCCCCACAACACCGGGCCCTTGCTTCTTGCCCCACAAGACAAGATCAGCCCCACTATACAACATGGGGGAAGGAGGGGCGTCTGATCTGTAGCCTGGCACTACTCTACTCCCAAATACCATAATGTAGGTAGGCCTTTATACATATATATGTATATTTTCAGGATTTATATACATTTCCGTGGGTGTTTTGTGTCTGGATGTTTTCACTATTACTGACTATAAGAATGTTATTTTTCAAGAACATAGTTAGAACAGGTTGAAAAATGACTAAAGTTCATCAAGTTCAACCCCTTCAAATGAAACCAAACATCCACACATACACACAGTGACTCCTCCATACACTCACAAAAACTATATATACTCATTCTATATTAACTATAGATTTTATATATTTTTTTTTTCCTTTCCTGCAGTTTTCACTAGAGGATTTAACAGCAAAATATAAAGGGCCATTGTCATTCCTGCAGGACATTCCCTGTAATGTTTCATCTGATGACAAAATGGTTCAGGAATTTTCATTTCAGAACTCCAGATGGTGAGTATAAAACCAGGCCCCCTGCCTACAGCCTCACAACAATGGGCCCCTACCTCCATCCCCACAAGACCAGGCCCCTACCTCCTGCCCCACAAAACCGGACTTCCTGCCTCCGGCCCACAACAACGGGCCCCTGCCTCCGGCCCACAAGACCAGGCCCTGCCCCATAACACCAGGCCTCACAACAACGGGCCCCTGCCTCCGGCCCCACAAAACCAGGCCCCCTGCCTATTGCCCCACAAGACTGGGCCCCTGCCTCCGGCCCCACAAAACTGGGCCCTGCCTCCGGCCCCACAAGATCGGGCCCCTGCCTCTTGCCACACAAGACCAGGCCTCTGCCTCGTGCCCCAGAAAAGGGGCCCCCTGCATCAACAATGGGCCCTGCCTCCGGCCCCACAAGACCGGGCCCCTGCCTTCTGCCCCACAAGACCGGGCCTCTGCCCCAGAAAACCAGGAACTTTGCAACAACAATGGGCCCCTGCCTCCAGCCCCACAAGACTGGGCCCCTGCCTCCTGCCCCACAACAATGGGCCCCTGCCTCCTGCCCCACAACAATGGGCCCCTGCCTCGGCCCCACAACAATGGGCTCCTGCCCCACAAGACCAAACCCCTGACTCCGGCCCCACAAAACCGGGCCTCCTGCCTTCAGCCCCACAACAACGGGCCACTGCCTCCGGCCCCACAACAACGGGCCCCTGCCTCCGGCCCCAACAGACCGGGCCCTGCCTCCTGCCCCTTAACACCAGGCCCCACAACAACTGGCCCCTGCCTCCTGCCCCACAAAACCAGACCCCCTATCTCCGACCTCACAACAATGGGCCCCTGCCTCCAGCCCCACAAGACCGGGCCCCTGCCCCCTGCCCCACAAGACTTTGCCCCTGCCTCCTGCCCCACAAGACTGGGCCCCTGCCTCCTGCCCCATAACACCAGGCCCCACAACAACGGGCCCCTGCCTCTGGCCCCAAAAGACCGGGCCCTGCCTCCTGCCCCACAAAACCGGACCTCCTGCCTTCAGCCCCACAACAACGGGCCCCTGCCTCCGGCCCCACAACAACGGGCCCCTGCCTCCTGCCCCACTACAACGGGCCCCTTCCTCCGGCCCCAAAAGACCGGGCCCTGCCTCCTGCCCCTTAACACCAGGCCCCACAACAACTGGCCCCTGCCTCCTGCCCCACAAAACCAGGCCCCCTGTCTCTGGCCCCACAACAATGGGCCCCTGCCTCCAGCCCCACAAGACCGGGCCCCTGCCTCCTGCCCCACAAGATTGGGCCCCTGCCTTCTGCCCCACAAGACTGGGCCCCTGCTTCCTGCCCCATAACACCAGGCCCCACAACAACGGGCCACTGTCTCCTGCCCCACAAAACCAGGCCCCCTGCCTCCTGCCCCACAAAACCAGGCCCCCTGCCTCCGGCCCCACAACAATGGGCCCCTGCCCCACAAGACCAAACCCCTGACTCCGGCCCCACAAAACCGGGCCTCCTGCCTTCAGCCCCACAACAACGGGCCCCTGCCTCCGGCCCCACAACAACGAGCCCCTGCCTCTGGCCCCACAACAACGGGCCCCTGCCTCTGGCCCCAAAAGACCGGGCCCTGCCTCCTGCCCCACAAAACCGGGCCTCCTGCCTTAAACCCCACAACAACGGGCCCCTGCCTCCGGCCCCACAACAACGGGCCCTTGCCTCCCGCCCCACTACAACGGGCCCCTTCCTCCGGCCCCAAAAGACCGGGCCCTGCCTCCTGCCCCTTAACACCAGGCCCCGCAACAACTGGCCCCTGCCTCCTGCCCCGCAAAACCAGGCCCCCTGTCTCTGGCCCCACAACAATGGGCCCCTGCCTCCAGCCCCACAAGACCGGGCCCCTGCCTCCTGCCCCACAAGATTGGACCCCTGCCTTCTGCCCCACAAGACTGGGCCCCTGCTTCCTGCCCCATAACACCAGGCCCCACAACAACGGGCCCCTGCCTCCTGCCCCACAAAACCAGGCCCCCTGCCTATTGCCCCACAACAATGGGCCCCTGCCTCCGGCCCCACAAGACCTGGCCCCCTGCCTTCTGCCCCGCAAAACCAGGCCCCCTGCCTCCGGCCCCACAACAATGGGCCCCTGCCCCACAAGACCAAACCCCTGACTCCGGCCCCACAAAACTGGGCCTCCTGCCTTCAGCCCCACAACAACGGGCCCCTGACTCCGGCCCCACAACAACGGGCCCCTGCCTCAGGCCCCAAAAGACCGGGCCCTGCCTCCTGCCCCTTAACACCAGGCCCCACAACAACGGGCCCCTGCCTCCTGCCCCACAAAACCAGGCCCCCTGCCTCCGGCACCACAAAACCAAAGCCCCTGCCTCCGGCCCCACAACAATGGGACCCTGCCTCCTGCCCCACAAGACTGGGCCCCTGCCCCAACAATATTGGGCCCCTGGCCCCCTGCCCCACAAGAACAGACCCCTTACTCCGGCCTCACAATATCGGGCCCCTGCCTTCTGCCCACAACAACGGGCCCCTGCCTCCGGCCCCAAAAGACCAGGCCCTGCCTCCTGCCCCACAAAACCGGGCCTCCTGCCTTCAGCCCCACAACAACGGGCCCCTGCCTTCGGCCCCACAACAGCGGGTCCCTGCCTCCGGCCCCAAAAGACCGGGCCCTGCCTCCTGCCCCTTAACACCAGGCCCCACAACAACTGGCCCCTGCCTCCTGCCCCACAAAACCAGGCCCCCTGTCTCCAGCCCCACAACAATGGGCCCCTGCCTCACAAGACTGGACCTCTGCCTCCTGCCCAATAACACCAGGCCCCACAACATCGGGCACCTGCCTCCTGCCCCACAAAACCAGGCCCCAGACTCCGGCCCCACAAAACCGGGCCTCCTGCCTTCAGCCCCACAACAACGGGCCCCTGCCTCCGGCTCCACAACAATGGGCCCCTGCCTCTGGCCCCAAAAGACCAGGCCCTGCCTCCTGCCCCACAAAACCGGGCCTCCTGCCTTCAGCCCCACAACAACGGGCCCCTGCCTCCGGCCCCACAACAACTGGCCCCTGCCTCCCGCCCCACAACAACGGGCCCCTGCCTCCGGCCCCAAAAGACCGGGCCCTGCCTCCTGCCCCTTAACACCAGGCCCCACAACAACTGGTCCCTGCCTCCTGCCCCACAAAACCAGGCCCCTGCCTCCTGCCCCACAAGATTGGGCCCCTGCCTCCTGCCCCACAAGACTGGGCCCCTGCTTCCTGCCCCATAACACAAGGCCCCACAACAACGGGCCCCCTGCCTACTGCCCCACAACAATGGGCCCCTGCCTCCGGCCCCACAAAACCAGGCCCCCTGCCTCCGGCCCCACAACAATGGGCCCCTGCCCCACAAGACCAAACCCCTGACTCCGGCCCCACAAAACCGGGCCTCCTGCCTTCAGCCCCACAACAACGGGCCCCACAACAACGGGCCCCTGCCTCCGGCCCCACAACAATGGGCCCCTGCCTCCTGCCCCACAAGACTGGGCCCCTGCCTCTGGCCCAACAATATTGGGCCCCTGCCCCACAAGACCAGACCCCTTACTCGGGCCCCACAAAACCGGGACTCCTTCCTTCAGCCCCACAATAACAGGCCCCTGCCTCAGGCCCACAGCAACAGGCCCCTGCCTCCGGCCCCAAAAGACCGGGCCATGCCTCCTGCCCCACAAGACTGGGCCCCTGCCTCCTGCCCCATAACACCAGGCCCCACAACAACAGGCCCTGCCTCCTGCCCCACAAAACCAAGCCCCCTGCCTATTGCCCCACAACAATGGGCCCCTGCCTCCAGCCCCACAAGACCGGGCCCCCTGCCTCCTGCCCCCAACAATGGGCCCCTGCCCCGCAAGACCAAACCCCTGACTCCGGCCCCATAAAACTGGGCCTCCTGCCTTCAGCCCCACAACAACGGGCCCCTGCCTCCGGCCCCAAAAGACTGGGCCCTGCCTCCTGCCCCTTAACACCAGGCCCCAACAACGGGCCGCTACCTCCTGCTCCACAAAACCAGGCCCCCTGCCTCCGGCCCCACAAGACCGGGCCCCTGCCTCACAAGACCGGGCCCCTGCCTCCGGCCCCACAAGACTAGGCCCGTGGCTCCTGTCCCACAAGACCTGACTCCGGACCCACAAAACCGGGCCTCCTGCCTCCAGCCCCACAAACCTGGCTTCCTGCCTCCGGCCCCACTACAACGGGCCCCTGCCTCCTGCCCCATAACACCAGGCCTCACAACAACGTGCCCATGCCTCCTGCCCCAAAAAACCAGGCCCCCTGCCTATTGACCCACAACAATGGGCCTCTGCCTCCGGCCCCACAACAACAGGCCCCTGCCTCCGGCGCCACAATACCAGGTCCCTGCCTCCTGCCCCACAACAATGGGCCCCTGCCTCCGGCGCCACAAGACCGGGTCCCTGCCTCCTGCCCCACAAGACTGGGCCCCTGCATCTGGCCCCATAATATCGGCTCCTGCCCCACAAAACCGGGCCTCCTGCCTTCAGCCCCACAACAACGGGCCCCTGCATCCGGCACCACAACAATGGACCCCTGCCTCCGGCCCCAAAAGACCGGGCCCTGCGTCCTGCCCCATAACACCAGGCTCCACAACAATGGGCACCTGCCTCCTGCCCCACAAAACCAGGCCCCCTCCCTATGGCCCCACAACAATGGGTCCCTGCCTCCGGCGCCACAAGACCGGGCCCCTGCCTCCTGCCCCACAACACCGGGCCCCTGTCTCCTGCCCCACAACACCAGGCCCCTGCCTCCGGGCCCCTCAGCTCCAGCCCCACAATATCATGCCCCTGCCCCACAACAGATAGCCATTGCCTCCGGCCCCACAAAATCGGGGCTCTGTCCCGCAAGACCAGGCCCCTGCCTCCGGCCCACATTATAAACGTCCTATATATACCACTGTTCTCCTGCCTCTGACCCACACCTTAAACCATAAACCACTACCCACCTCTGGTTCACATAATACCCCACTGCTGTATGCCATATGATTGCAGCCCCCCACACCATTGACTTTCACCATCACCTTCACATCGCACAACTCTGGCATATTGATCCTGGGAGTAGTTCCGATCGCCATTAAGGGGTCAGGAAGGAATTTTTCCCCCTCTAGCTTCGCAGAGGGTTTTTGCCTTCCTCAGGATCAAAGAGCCAAGTGAGGGTTCATAGTAATGACTCCCTACCTGTCTGCGGTTTCCAAGGAAGGAAGTAGAACATATTTGCCATCAGGGATATATTTGGGAGCTGTAGATATTAGGGAACCCCAATTATGGACCTATCATTTTTGTCATCAATAAAGTTGTGGTTTCACAAATTTAACCCTAAAGATGTTGCATGTGTCATTATTTTGGGGTTTCTGGGGATTCAGGGTACAAATATTTTATTTACAAAGTAAGATTAATATAAATGAAGAAACACTTTACTAAATGTAAACCAAAATGAACCAAAGAACCAGAGCAAGATTTGGTAAATGTGTAAGTTTCATGAAAGCAGGTCTATGAATTGTGTAAGCTTTTAATGTACAGAAGCCCAAGTAAAACATAGCTGCCAACTCTCCTTGATATTCAGGGAAGGTTACTGACTTTGCTTCTTTGTTGCTGCTTTTTACACAGATTTTATGCACAAACATCAGGTCTCTGTCTTTGGTTAGAGTCAATTACGGTCTTAGCTGCAATGGCATTGTTATTTCCATTACCATTACCATATGTGATACAGTCATGGGTTTATTTCATGTGTAAATTACTTTTTCAGTAGATAAAGTATGGATATCTATATTATGGAAAGACCCCTTTATCCAGAAATCCCCAGGTCCTGTGCATTCTGGATAACAGGTCGTACACCGGTAGTAAAGTTGCTCAGGAATGTGCCAACAATTTCCAAGATGACTTGGAGACTTGTAGAGAGCTATGTGGCATGGCCAGGCTATGTCAATATGTAATGCGCTGAATATTGCTGCAACCTCTTATAAAGTTCAAAACTAGGGGCCAAAGTAAGGGGTGGAAACGTGTCCACTTGCCCCTACCCTGGTACTAGCATGCCATGAGCTTCCGGCAACCAGAGTTAGTGGCAGACACAAAGCAGAAGAACAGGAGATCACAAGGAGCAGTTACTGATTACTGATTGGATTTCAACAATAAAACTGCAATAAACATTTGCTGTAATCACATCTCCCTTTTTCCTCATGATTGGTTGTGCTGTAGACCTTCTTCTGCCTACCCTTTATCTATGGCCCTGCTGGAATCTTTCAAAAATGGAATCTCAAAATACTAAACCAACAAGGAGGTGGTAGTTCCGCACTGGTTACCAAGGATTGCAAATATGCTACTCGTGGTATGTTTAAGAGCAGAATTTCTGGTTATCAAACTGTCCATTTGGCTCATCTAGCACAGGGAGCACAATTGTGCATCTCTGTGCTAGCATTGTGGTCCCCCCTGGACCCCCTCCGGCACCAAAAAAAGGGGAGAATGTGTGTTTGTGGGGGGGAGGGGGTGGCAGCAGCAAGCCTCCAGCTGCACAAGACCCCACAAGCAGCAAGCCACCTCTGAGTGGCAGAGGTGCAAGGATCGACCCTGAAACCAACTCTGAGTCAAACAAACGCATCAGCACCTTTCTAAATATTTTTAAAGACAAAGGAGTACCCAGTCCCTCAAAATATATCCGTTCCAGGACAAGGGTTTTAAGTGGGGATGCACCAAATCCTGCAACATAAGCTTTACTTGCAACATACTTGCTGCTTTCAAAGTAAAACACCCAAACATGGTTGCCCTATTATTGGCCACCAGTAGGACCCAGAGAACCTTGTCTATGTGAATTTTGTGGTCACAGCCTCATTGCACCCCAATGTTTTTAAAAATTAGTGGTGAGAACAACTTTCCCTTGTTTGTTATAGTTTATACAGGAGCAGTCACCAGCTCCATGTTGTAGCTTCCACCCTTTCCAGCTATAGTCAGGTGATCCTACTGGTGGCCAATAAAAGGGCAACCATGTTTGAGAGTTTTACTTTGTAAGCAACGAGTAAGTTGCGGGTAAATCAGTCCCTTTATAAAATGTATAATAAAGCAATTTAATTCTTAATTAATCAGATAAAAGTGTAGGACTGGCCATACCAGAGTTGATTTTGACGTAGTTGGCCATCTTAAATATATTGCAATATATGGACAAACAATCACTGTTTTGTTTAAAGGGTAAGGCATTTTCTAGTAGCTTAAGGCACAAGTCACTACAGCCGGCACTCATGTATAGGAGAATGTAGGATGCCTAGGTGCAATCTGGTATGCTATTAACAGTGCCAACAAAACAGAAAGGTCTGTGCTTGCAGGTCTTACGCTGGATCTATATTATAATACACAAAAGCCATGAATATCCTGTAAATTATATCCTTATAAACGGTGAGTTCTGATGTCATCAGTTATAAACGGTGAGTTCTGATGTCATTTCAGTCACATGACTCATTGAAATTTGTGTATTATAATAAATAAAGTACACCCAGTTGCAAAATATGAGGATATTAGAAGTTACCTTCGGCCTCATGTTTTTATATGGTCATGAAACTCCTCGGTAACTCATAATATCCTTATATTTTACAAGAGGGGGTACTTTATTCACTATATAACGTTAGGCTTCATTTAATTACCTCTAAGAACAGGGGTCCCCAACTGCCAGGCTGCGACCCATTGCCGGCTGCGGACATACCTGAACTGGGTCGCCAAGCCCGGCCTGAATTTGTTGCAGCATACAAGAAATTTGTCCGCCGTACGCTGTTGACGCCCCCCCCCCATCCTTGCAAAAAAAAATCAGGCTTTACACTGGTCCCTTGGGCAAAAAAGTTTGGAAAAGAATGTACACTTCTAGTAATATATAAATGCATGACAAATACTAAAATGGAAGCCCTTGAAACAAATGAAAGGGGGATTCCGCAAGGCAGACATTCAGAATAAAGGCCACCAGATAATACATAGTCTTAACTTGGGCCTGAAAGCCCCCAAATAAGGTGAAAATGTAATTTAAAACAAAAATCTTGATATTATGGGGAATTTTCCCCAGACTAAGCCTTGTCCCAGTTTTCAATGCAGCTCGTGCTTCTGCGATGAAGAAGGAAAGCTTGTGCAGCGGCATTTGACTGGTACATGTAGTCAGAACAATCAATGCAGAACATATCAATTGTATGTAATTAATTATATTTACGGTGATGCTGAGAATGGGTACTTAAAGAAACTGGGCAGTTTTCTGCTAACAACCACCACCATATACTGTATATTGTACTATTCACCTGTTTCAGTTTGGGCTCCCATTCACTAAACTTTAAAATGTCTTACAAGGAGAATTTATGTGCAGGTATGGGATCCATTATCCGGAAATGTGTTATCCAGAAACCTCCCTATTATGGAAATACCATAGACTTAATTTTATGATCCAAATAATACATTTCCACTTAGAGGCACCCGAGGCCTCATGGGTGGCATGCCACCCCTAAAATTTCGCCGCCCTAGACTAGGGGCCTCCTTGCCACAAATCCGGGCCTGTCGAAGAGTAAGTTATGGCCACAGAACGACTTCCTCCAAGCAGAAAAATAAAGACACAAAATGCATATTCATCTGAGTGTTACTCATGTTTTAGTGACAATATTCTTTTGTGAAACAAATTAATATATTTATATATTGGCCTTGAGTGAAGATGTGGTTGAAGAAACATTTACTAAATGCTGCACTTTATTCAGCTTTAATATAATAAACGTAGGTTGTGTCCAAATCCCCATTATAAAGAGTAAAGTCACATTTCCCTTGAAAGACAGGCCACACCACACGTGAACCCCTATTTACTTAATTTTTAATTTGAAAGAAGCGTATTCATGTCGGCCAGTCTGGAAAGCCACTTCGTGTAGATGGAATGCTAGGCAACAAGGTTATGGTCACTTAAAAAGCTATTAAATGTATTATGGCCTGCTGAATTATCAGTACAGGGTTCAGGGACTTGTGGATAAATGACGGCAGATTACTCGCGCTACGCAGGAGAAGAGGGACCACACGTCAAGAACGTGCCAGAATAATGAGGCTGGGCCCCCTGAGATAAAGCATTATGGACCCACATACACAAGAGCAGTTTGCTCAACCTCAAGGCTGCCTGCGAACAGATTAAAAAACAAAACAACAACAACACGCCAAGAGATTTGGTTATCTACTGTGGGAGACCAAAGGGTTATGCACTGTATGAAACAGGCACGATTGTTCCAATAATTTATGTCAAAAGTGCTTACAGTTACAGCTCAGGACATAATAAATGGTCTTTTTCATACGTAGAGAGGCTGGTTTGTTTAGTTACGAGATGCCAAATGTCAATTCTTGGTCAACAGGCTCACAAATTAGATCAGCTGTACGGAAGAGAAACTCTAGCTATATACTGCAGGATTTTCTTTAGCCTATGATTAAGTGCCTGTGAGTGGCACAAAATGTGCAAGGCTATTGGATATGATTATTTGAAACATTTAACGGTAATCAAAATATATGTTAACACTATAAGAACTGCTTTTGGTACAGGTATGAGACCTGTTATCAAGAATGCTCGGGACCTGGGGCTTTCCAGATAACAGATCTTTCTGTAATTTGGATTTCATACCTTACGTCTACTAGAAAATCATGTAATCATTAAAAAAAAACAATAGGCCGGTTTTGCTTCCAATAAGGATTAATTCTATATTAGTGGGATCAAGTACAAGGTACTGTTTTATTATAACAGTGAAAAAGGAAATCATTTTTTAAAATTTGCCTATTTGATTATTACCAGCTCCGGGCACACTCAGATGGGCACATCGATGGGGAGCAGCTGGCATGCACACCCCACTGATCCAGCTCTCCCAGTACCTGCTGCTGCTGCTGCTGCTGCTGGGAATAGGGGAAGCGCTGCAGACTGTCACTAGAATAGCCAGGAGGAGAAATCGAGCTCTGCAGGATCGATGGTCGCCCTTTCGCCTTTTTTGCAGAGGACAGGAAGTGAAGTTCCGGTAAGTTATTTCTTAATAAAGGCTTTGAAATTTAAAAGTTTCATTTGTCTTGGTGTTTATTTTTCCTTGTATACTAACAAATTTTTTTAAACATTTTTTTGATGTTACTGGTCCTTTAAATGTTTGACTCCTCACGTTTCACATCCTCACACTTCCCCTGAAATTCTAGATCTATAGATTCTGACTTAAAAAAATATTTTGTAAAATAATGCTGCTACCCTGCTGTTGAATGGGGGTTGCAGGCCATTTGACCAGCCATGAGTATCTTCTCAGACTCTACTGTATTTTACAAGGTCAAAAGGCAGAAAGCTGGGAGAGAGGCAGGGAAGTGGTACAGTCATTTATGGTTTGAGCATATTGTGTCTTTGAAATGCGCAGACCGTTGTGTTAGGCTTGACTGGAGGCGGTAAATTGGGTGCACAGTAGAAGGGTTAACACGTACATCAGAGTAGTGCATGTTAGTGTGCTGAATGTTAAATTATTGTGTCAGTGTAAAATAAACTGCAATTGTTTAGCTAACCCCAGAGTAAATATACCTGCCTCATATTTACAGATTAAAAAGAAGAATGTTCCCCACCTTGAATCCCTTGCAAAGAATAAAGGCAGACTGGAGGTATCTTTTATTAGGCATGCACCGAATCCACTATTTGTGAAACGTCCGAATTCTTTGTAAAAGATTCGGCCGAATTCCTAACTGAATCCGAACCCTAATTTGCATATGCAAATTAGGGGTAGTAAAGGAAAAAGTGGAAAAAATTCTTCATTTGTGATGTAAAGTCACGTGATTTCCCTACCTGCCCCTAATTTACATATGCAAATTAGTATTTGGATTCGGTTCGGCCTGACACAAGGATTCAGCCGAATCCTGCTGAAAAAGGCCAAATCCTGATCTGAATCCTGGATTCGGTGCATCCCTATCTTTTATTAAATGATCAGGGGTGATCCTGGGGATATTACTGTCTGAGACAACAGCCCCAATGCGGCCCCTCCTCAAATGCCCCTCCTCAATGCCGCCCCTACTCCAAGCTCAATACTTTAGTGTCGGCGCGGGTCAAAGGGGGGCCGAGTCCCTAGAGCAGGGGTCCTCAACCTCTTTTTTACCCATGAGCCAAATTCAAATGCAAAAAGAGTTGGGGAGCAACACACGCATGAAAAAGTTCCTGTAGATGACAAAAAGGGCTGTGATTTGCTATTTGGTAGCCCTATGTGGACTGGCACCCTACAAGAGGCTCTGTTTGGCAGCACACCTGGTTTTTAGGCAACCAAAACTTGCCTAAAAACCAGGAATTCAAAACTAAGCACCTGCTTTGAGGCCACTGAGAGCAACATTCAAGGGGTAGGAGATCAACATGTTTCTCGCGAGCTGCTGGTTGGGGATCACTGCACTAGAGCAATGAGTGCTATAGCACACTCTGCACTAGCATTTTAAAAAGGGGAATTCTTAAACTCACTCACTGCCGCCTGCCTCATGGCAGCGGCAGCCCTGTAAAGAACCAAAATAAAGGCCCAAAAAAGAGAAGAAACCTTGGTTCGTCAGAAAGTCATGTTTGTGTCTGTAGAATTAGTTATTACAGGCATATGACATTTTACAGAAATACTTCTAATTTTTTTTGTTACAGTATGTCTATTACTTGAAAGCACTCTATTCCTCACACTGACATTTGAACTTTTAGGTATGACCTACTCCAAATTGTTTGTCCACATTTGACTTGGGTGGAAGGGGCAAATTTGAACTGGGACCCATAGAACATTAGTTACTTCATACAACACAATTTTAAACTGTGTTTGTATAAATCCCAATGCCCCTGTGCCTAGGGTTATGGCTCGTGGGAAATGCTAGAGTGGCTCAATATCAAAAAGGTAAATGTCCTTCAATCGAATAATCAAATCGCCTGTGTCATCTGAACAACCCAGAGCAAATCTACCTGGAAGAATGGGCAAAAATCGCAAATAAAATGTGGGAATTTAAATCTTAGGCAAACAGTATATTTAGTTTTTAAACTTTATTTTTCTTAGATAAAAAAAATAAAAATATCACAAAGAACAGGGTTTCAGTGCTGGATGTGTTTGTAAATAGACACCCCTTGTTTCCAATTAAGGCTTTGAAGGTCGTATTGAATTGGTATTGTGTAGATATCAGAAGATTACGGATTGTTGATCATTAATAGGATCCAGTTTATAGTCCACTGACCCCCTTCTTTGCCAAAATTAGTTGATTCATCTCATTTAGTGATACAGATACTTTTGTTTACACTCTTGAGCCTAAAGTAACACAGAGCCGGCTGATCTGAGCAATATGGCCATACACATGGATGGATCTAAAGTGTGCAAATATCATCTGTGACCACATGTCACTTGTTCTAGCTGCCCTTATGGACCTGTGGGGAAACGTACAATATAAAATTGTCTTCAACAATTCACACAGACATTTTTACCTGCATGCACTTATTTTCTGTGTTTGAGCCACAGGTATGTAGGGGCAACCTAATGTTATCCAACCCACTTACTAGCAGCAAGGCTAGGGCTACATGGGGCTGAAATCCACAGTCCCTACCGCTGGCAGCAGCCTCCTTGTTCTTTTTCATCTGGAACCGTGTTGGGTCCGGTGCTAAAACAGTCAGAGGAATGCAGTCTTGCGCTAGCAGTTTTAATGTGGTTCCTATCCCAAAAAGCTAACAATTTCATGTGTCATTAACTTTCATCTTCTTAGTGCATTTATAGCCAGTAACATTACTAATTGCTTCTGGGCCTGGATGCAGGATGTGCACCCGGCCCCCCATCCCTCTAGACGCGCGGATCTCCGAGGGCCTCGGGCCCCCGGTAGTTACGTCACTGTTCATAGTGTTTGTGTGAATTTAAATACAGAACAACACAGCGATTGCATTTTGTACACAGGTAAATAGACTTTGTAATCCAGTTATTATTGGTACACAGACCAACATAAACAACAACAAGTATAAACAACCTATTGTTGCTCTTTCTTTGTGAAAGAGAGAGATCTGTAGTCATGGGAAACACTTGAGCTACTATTCTGGTTATTGTATTCAGTACAAGCACCTTAAGGTCCCCATAGACGCAAAGATTTCTCTTGCCGAACGACCGATTTTAGGGAAGCCCGACCAATCCTTCAAAATTATCGCGTGGTTAGTGGGATTCGAACAATCGTACATCTTACGATTTTTCGGCCGACATCTGTCAGTGCAATCTATCTATGTTTGGAGGGCCAAGCAGGCAGCTCCCCTTTGTTTCCCTGGCAAATTGGTCTTTTTAGTTGATGGTAAATTCGTACGATCGTTCTGAGAAGATCGTGGTCTCACGATCAGGATCTGATCTTTTAAAAATCTCAACATCTATGGCCAGCTTTACACTCTATTGTGGCATCACTGATAAGATGAGATTACATTCTCCTAAAAGTAACACCATATGGAGGGCTTTGAGTCCAGGCAGCTACTGATCACAGCCATTGCTGACCAGAGGAAACCCAAACCTGACCCAGGTGTAATTCACAACATGAAGGCATCATGACCTGCACCAAATCCAAAATGGCAATTGAAAAGAAGGTGGAGTGAGTTCAGGTTTCGTTTCCTGTAGCAATGACACCAGACACATTGACTTTAGAGAAAAGCCTGATCTTTTGCCAGCATGAAAAAGAGACAATGGTTTCATCTCTACTACAGATATACATAGCAGTCAGGCTGTACAGTCTAGTCATGACCTGTGTGTGGGGCTTTTAGGTCGGTCCATGAGCTTTGCACCTTTTACCTGCTTTCAGCCATCTCAGCATCTTGATTCTATACAAAGCTGAGTTCATGTCTTTCACAGGGCTGGAACTGTTGATTGACCAAATGGGCTTTTCTTAGTTGAATTACATTAACAGATTTTGTTCTGGGGGACAGCCACCTCTCGGTCATCTCATGTACTGTATCTAAAATTACAAAGAAAAACATTTGGTTACAAAAGAAGAAAAATATAAATAATTAATTGTGTAACCCATTTATATTTTAAATAGTAGACAGCAGGAGTTCATTCTGCAAAGGGGGATTGTTTGGGAAATATAGTGTCACTAATTAACCCCCCTTTCCTTTCACTGAGACAATGCAAAGTAAATAGTGCAGGTCATCTTAGCATGGGGCCCCAAGTAGAAAGGTTTGAGGCCCATTAATGGCCTGCATTTGCAGACCTAACCTGATCACTGATCAGCTTCAAAGTCCATCTACCATTCATTCTAGTGACTGTGCACTAAGTTTGCTAGAGGAGATCAATCACGGGGCGACTAATCTCCTATTGTGTCAGTGGCCTTAGGATCAAAATGAATGTAAATTGATTTGTTTACCTTTAAATTAATTTTTAATATGATGTAGAGAGCTATATTGTGAGGCAATTTGCAACTGTTTTTTATTATTTGTGGTCTTTTGAGTTATTTAGCATTTTATTCAGCAGCTCTGCAGTGTGTGGTTTCTGTTTGCCAGGGTCCAAATTACCTTAGCAACCATGCATTGATTTGAACAAAAGACTGGAATATGAATAGGAGAAAAGCATAAATAGAAAGATGAGTAAATAAAAGTAGCAATACATTTGTAGCCTTACAGAGCATTTGTTTTTAGATAGGGTCAGTGATAAGTGAAAAGATAAAGAAGACCAATTGAAAAGTTGCTTAGAACTATAAAATACTAAAAGTTAACTTACAGGTGAACCTCCTCTTTAATACGCAATAGTGTACAAGAGCAGTATGATGGAGTAAAAGCTCCCTCTATTGGATAAAGAAGATCCCTTCTAATAGCAGGTCTTCCTGTATTTTCCAATAAGAAAAAAACCCAAACTACTGTGTTTACCAAGGCAAGTAATGTGAACACTTAGTATTAAACAGATGAAATAATAATACAGACACGTTGTTATTTTTTATCCATTTTTTATCCATTTGTCCATTTTGCTTCTCCTTCCATTTCAGTTAAGTTTAACCATTAAACATGAATACATTTATGACTATTAGAATCAAATTGGGAGCAGAATCAGTAAATCTTATTGGTAAGCATGCCGGAGACCTCTAGTGACCAAACAGAGGTAAAACTACAGACTCAATAATTTCTCCAAAGCATGCTATTAAGTAAAAAATATATATTTTATTCACATCAGTAGTTAAAAAACATGTATAGTATTCCCTCTAACGCCTAACGCGTTTCATGCTTACCCAGCACTTAGTCATAGGCAGTATAGTTATAATGGTTCCATATGTAGAAATATCACACTGTATCAAAACTGGGGATTCTACATATGGCATTTGTATCCTTGCATTTGTTTCCATAAATATGATGCTTAATCAGAAGTTGTTTTTGTTTCCAAGTATAAAGATGGAATGCAATACTGTATATTTGCAGTACCTCAATGCCCCCTAGTGGAAATTTCCATGTAGAACAGTTCCCGTCCGTGCATTATTATTTTGTTCGAATAAACTGACACTAGCCGGGCTAAGGATTTAGGGCAAGACACACAGAACTACTAGTAGCAGCTACTTTTCTGGCAAATGCCCTGCCCTAGACAATACTGAGAATTGTCTATGCTACAGCACACATAGGGTCATAGCAAAGCCTGTTATCACTATTGTCTATTTTGTAGCTGTGACAAAATTGCTGCTACTAGTGGCTCTGTGTGGCTTCACCCTTAGATAATCTTACTGCTCAAGGCATTGTAGAAATGTAGCATTCTGGGAGTCCCCTTAAGGAATGTAGCAAAGCTGTTTTGTCCTTGCAGATCTCAGATGAAGAGATTGAGTGGATAATGTCTGGGCGGGAGTTTGAAGAGGAGGCCAATACATCATGGAGTAATAATGGTGACAGTGATCACATCTCTCCTGGGAATGCAGTCTCAGAAAGCAATCAGCCTTCTCCGGTGTCTACACCTTCCTCCAGGTGGGAACAACAGTTCCCCTGCAAGTCACTGAAAATAGTTGGGGTGCTAGGCCTCACTTTAGATTAAGTTGTTAGAGTTGGAAAATGAGGGCTGTGTATAACCCTAAGGTAATTATGGAGCAGAGTAGTTACTGTTTTATAGTATTCCATCAGTTGCTGGTAGGAATTACTTCAGGGTCAGAATTAGGGGCAGGCAGGAAAGGCAAGTGCCTTGGGTGCAATGAATGGGCACTGTGCAGTACATTGAGGAAGCAGGGGAGTGAGCAGGCTAGGGATAGGGCATGTATCATGGGTAACCCACCCATATTCCTTTTCATGGCATCTCTTTATATATATATTCTCATGCCTGTGCTGGGTGAATTACAGTTAGACAAGACTCTACCACTATTGGGCGCTTGTATCACTGTAATACAGTGTCCTATTGCCCTTTAAGAGCAAATCAATCAACCTCTAGTCTGTAAATGTACACTACCAATCTTATCAGTTAGTAGACTACCACCACATCTCTGTCTTTTCATGCAGTCGGTCAATGGAACTCAATGTATTCAGCTCACTACGGGACCAATATTTGGGAACACCAGGTCCAACGCAATACCTACCTCATCTCTTTAGCTTCTCCGCTCACCCCACAATAATCCCAGCCCAGTCACGAAGTATTGACCCCCAGTCACACACCCTCATTAACCAACTGCTGACGGCTGAGGATATAGAACCTCTAAATACACCTATACTTATAGAGGATGGGTAAGTGTATGTTGTATATTGGCCCTCGCTCCCATATAGAATTGTATTATGCAGTGAAAGAATACTATATGTATATGGTGAACTATACTCTTGAACTAATGCTGATATCTGTAGGCTAATAATGGATTTCAGATATACATTTTGTGGATGCCCCAAGAGATGGTCCCACACATTGGTGTGGTACAGACTGACCAGCCCTGGTACAGATTAGAATTGGCCATGACCCCTTTAGAATAGATACAGTTTCTGGGTTGCAGAAAATACCAAGTAAAGGACCAAGTCACCAATTTACTAACAATGCAATATATTGTGTCTATTGGGATTTCTTATATTGTTTCACTCCTAGATATTGGTCCATAATTTAAAGTGTCATTGTTTCCCCCACAGGTACAAAGTGACCCAGTCTGAGCTGTTTGCTTTGCTGTGCCGGCTGGCAGATTAGCTGTTGTTCCGGCAGATCACTTGGGTAAAGAAGCTGCCGTTTTTCTGTGATTTGTCCATCAAGGACTACACATGTCTGCTCAGCACAACGTGGCAGGAGCTGATATTGCTCTCGTCACTCACCACATACAGTAAGCAGATCTTTGGAGACTTGGCCGACGTCACTTCCAAGTACTCTCCTTCTGAGGATGAATTGCACAGGTCAGTGCGGGGCCTAGGTTTTGATAGAGGATAGCCAAAAATAATGAGCTGTAGATACCATTGCTTAGAATGTAATTGAAGAAGATTTGCATATATTCAAATTGCTTTTTCTCCCAGTTTTTTTTATACCCTTTCTAAGAGCAGCATCAGGTGCTCTGAATAACCCCTTCATTTATTTGAAAGTCACCTGGACCCTTGCAGTGCCTTCATGGGTCAGGCTGTTGTCTGCAAGTGCTATCTGGGTCCAGGCTGTTGCAGTGCAAGTAGATGGAGGATTAGTTTCAAAGTTTTTGCTGTGCTTAGTAACATGGGAGGATCTTCATTAAGGCTTGGGGAGGCTAAGCCTCCCCAAACTTGTTTGTTGAAAAACAAGCCCCTTAAAAAAAAAATCAATAAAGTTATTTAAAAAAAAAAAAAAGAATCATCTAACGGAGCTGAGCATTGTGTTTACTTGTGCTGGTTCGGAGGAGGGGAGTTGCTGCTAATTAGGGCCTGTAAAAAAGAGCAGTACCTGTCAGTTCACTTGTGACTTACTGTGAACAATTAATTGTTCTGTCTTGCCAAAAATAAATGCAGACCTAAACTGGCTAAATATTTGGGAGAATGTAATAAGAGTACTTGAGTAAACGTATATAATGAAAATCTCTTAGCAAAAAATATTTGCTTTTGACATATGTATTTTTGCATTTGTTTTGCAAGTCTGTTAATGGGAAAAATGTGCATGTCTTTGAGTAAAAGTCATAATTGCACTAAAATAATGCACAAAAATAATGCACTTTAAACATTCAAGTTAAAATGTGAGCAATCGTCATTAAGTATGCAATATTACATGACAAGATTCAAAAAATCGTTCCTAAAGGACAAATAAAGAGAATTCTCTGGGGGTGTGAATGTGTTAGAAACCACCCCAGTGAGCATTATCAGTTACTTTACATTCCCCATTGTGGTATACCTGCTGCACACAACTGCCAATGCCCCAGTGATTCGCTGCACACTGCCACCAATGCCCCGGCAATCCCAGACTGGGACTACACACACAGTAAAGATCAGACCTAAACTTTAAAGTCACAACTTCGTGTGTATGCACTCTATCCAGAGAGTACAAAGGATCTCTGGGACATTGGGCAAGATGGTGGTGCAGCAGGAACAGCACCCTGGGCTGGTGCACTTTTTAGCAGGCAGAAGCATTGTCCCAGGAAGGTTGTAAAGTGTGTGTGTGGGGGGGGGGGGGTTGTCTAACACATTGGCACCACATAGAGAATTTGCCTTTGCACCTTTTTATTTTCATTACATCCCTACAAATAGGAGCTCTGGCATAGGGTCTGAGGCTAGCAATTATAATTCCTGGGGTGATGCCTAACAAATTGGCTAGGTGTTGGAATATTATTGGTGGGATTTGTCTCCTTTCAGCCACAATTGCATTCGTGAGGTTGGGCTGTAATATTAAGGAGGAAGCCTGGCTCACAGCCAGGGTTCCCGTTCATCCCACAGGGCAGGGGTGCAGTTGGGTTGAGGTCAGGACTGTGCAGTCAGATTCTCCATTCCCTGCTTAGCAAATCCATTTGGACGGATCTGGCTTTTTACATAGGGTCATTGTTGTGCTGAAACTGGAAAGAGGCTTCCCCAAACTATTCTGCAATGAAGGAATTACAGATGTGAGATGTAACATTAAGGTTCACGTTCACTGGTCCTTGAACCAACCATGAAAAACAGGATCAAAAAATGATTCCACCTGCACCAAACATTACAGTGTATACATAGTGTTATGTGTAATTTATATAGTTTCCCAAAATTACCAATTATGACATCTTTGGTATAGGTATTGATCTTTCTTAACAAGAATTCTGAACTACTGTACACTAAAGAAAATGTATGGTTTCTGTAAGTTTCTGCTGGATTCAACACTATATTTGTATGCATTTTCAAACCGGTATCCACTCCATGGGTCAAATTCACTAAAGGGTGAATTTTTGCCAGCGACTGCTTCACCACACTCCGTGCCACTTCACCAGGTGCAAATTCGCTACCACTACGCCAATTCACTAAAATCTCAGCAGCCGAACGCTGGCGAATTTTCGCTAGTGTTACTTCGGCTGGGCGAGCATTTCACAGCAAATTTTTGCTAGCTTATATTTCTGCCTAGTGAAACTTCGTTAGTACTCTTATGCTTAGGTCACTTTAAATATGGCAGGTACATATAGGTCATATATAGATGACTTTATTAGAGATGTTGGTCCAAATGCTTGAAGTGGCCACTTATTATTACACATGTCCAATGAGCCATAATAAAGACAGAAGAGATCCTCTAATGTGCCCACCCTTAAACAAATGTAGCATGCCCCTCAAATTGGTTTTAAAAAATTGCTCACACATAAATCTTTAATAGTTTTGACTTCTGAAGGCAATCCTGCTCTAAAAAAAGAAAGTCGCCAGCGTTTTTTACAACTTTAATGCATTACCAGCAAACAGGATATGATGTCACTGACATAAGATTGAGGAAGATGTAGCTTTGTTTTATCAGTTCTACAGGTCTAAGGCGGTGAAGTGAACTCTAGCGAAAGGGGTAACGCTCAGCAAAAGTCACATCTTAGTGAATTTGCGGAGTAATGACCATTCACCAGAAGCAAAATATAGGGTGAGAACGAACGCTAGCAACGGTCTCGTTTGTTAGTGGATTGTCCTCTACGCCTGTTAGTGAATTGGTGATGTCCCCGTGGATGAGATTACTGGCGAATTGGCCACTTCTCCCTTTAGTGAATCTGCCCCCACGTGTCAGCACCCAGGTTGAAGCAGTGTGCAGACACACCAGAAAGCAGATCTTAGCAGAAGGGCTGCTTCTCTGCCTGAACTTGGCCCATGTGCTAAGTGACGTGAATTACAACATTCTACATAATATGCAACTCAATCAGCTGTTTCTCCACCAGTATAAAATTGCTGGTGAAGAAACTGTTCATGTGACACCATTAGCCTCCCCAAACAAAAAAGTCACCCTCCGCCTATGATCGGGCCAATCTTACTTTCTCTGTAGCATACCTCTCAACATTTTGAAAATAGAAAGGGACAAAAAGTTTTTGCTATGCCTATTTTATGTCCAAACCCCCTAAATACCACATTAATTTTACAAAATTTGGCAGGCAGTAAACACACATTTTTGTGGTTTTTATGTGTTATTACAGTTTTGCTAATGAAGGTGAAATGCCCTTTAAGTGGCAAGTACAGAATGTACTGAAGTTGAAGTGCTGAAGCTGCGAAAAGACCCAAAGTCACGAAAGGAGGCGAAGTTGAAGTTCTGAAGCCTGAAGCCTGAATTTCAATTCTACTGAACACCAATTTTTATTTTTTTTTAAATCCGCTAGCCACTAATGTATTATTTTAATACTCTATAGGCCCCTGCCACCAGTTTTTTTAAAAAAATATTCTCTGAGGCCCTCATTTTTTTAACCTGTAAGGGGGGCCCTGGCGCCATTGTTTTTTTTTAAAAAAAGTATTCTCTGGGGCCCCAAATTTTTTTAACTTGTAAGGGGGGCCCTGGCGCCAATGTTTTTTTAAAAAAAAATATTCTCTGGGGCACCAATTTTATTTTTAACTTGTAGGGGGGACCTGACCACCAATTTTTTTACAAAAAAACTTTTATGGGGGCCTTGGTACCACAGTTTTTTTTAACTTATAAGGGGGCCCTGACAATCAATAGCTTTTTATAATTTGTGTGTGTGTTGCCTTTTTTAGCGCTGATGTCTGTGTGGTGTTTTAACTGTGGTGTAGAGTGGGCGGGATCTGGGGTGGGGCTTGGGGTGGGAGAATCAGTTATTAGAAAGATAGGAAATATCAAATACAATTTTACAAACATGTTTAGATATCTCTAACTAAAGTAAAGGGTTAACTATATAGAAGCAAACTGGCCAGTGGGGCAACGATAAGCAAATCAAAGCAATATGTCATACACAAAAATTTTAATTACACCACGGAACTAAAGAATGCACAAACCTCACAGTTTGGGTACAAAGAGATTATTACCGAAGGATCGTATTACTGATGTTAGATCTAAGTTAACAAATTGAAATAATTTTTGCAGTCTTCTTAAAGATTAGCAACAGTGAACCCCATTTGAAAGCTGGAAAGAGGAAAAAGTGAACAGCAAAAAGGCAAATAATAAAATTAAGATTTAGTTGCTAAGAATAGGACATCCCACTACATCATACTAAAAGTTAAAGTTGAAGTACCCCTTCAATATCTATCTAAGGAGTATATTTATGAAAAGATGAAATGCATTATTTTAAGGGGTGATATGATCACTATATAAAAATATAAGGGGATCATAAAATAATCTAATATAATGATTTATTTACCAGTAGATCTTTCCAGTAGAGTTATTTGCCTTTCTATGGGTCAACTAGAAGTTAGGCAAGCTATATATAGACTTAAAAGGTTGAACTTTATGGAAGTGTGTATTTTTATACAACTTAGCTTTCTATGTTACGTTCTATGTTACTTACTATGCTACTATGTAGCTCAAACAGGTCAATAGCAAGAAATTCTCCTCTAAAGTTATTTTATATGGGATTTTTAGGTACATGTTTCAAAGGGTGAAATAAAACTTAACTCTTTGATACATATAACCATATTCACAGCCTCAATTTTTGAGGGAAAGGTGCTACCACTCCTTAGCTTATTATCACAACATTAATTGCTTTAATTCATTGCAGACAAAATATAAGCATGACTATACTATCAGTTCAGCTATAGGACCTTAAACAAAAATCCCATGCAGAGCTTAGCCATTTAATTTCCTCTTCTACAGCCTTCCCCTAAACAGATGTCTAATGATGTGTTCTATTCTACAAAGCCATCTCTGTAACAATAGTTGCAATATAGGTTGGCAATATAAAGGGAAAGATGACTTTACAATAAATTTGCTATGGTTTGTACGCTCACTGACTAGCCATTTGCTTGAATGTTAAGATGAACAGAAGAAAGCCTTTGCTAGAAAGAATTCACTGTCTAAATCTTCAAGATATTTTTAATGAATCAAATTACTAAATGATCACTTTTTCTTACCAAGATCTATGATGTGAGTATCAGAAAGCAGCCACTTGGATCAGCCCCATCAAGAATTTTTCCATTTCAAGAATGCTCACTGGAAGATACATGCATGTATGACCCACTCTTGTGCTGGGCCCTTCTCCACGAGGCACCAAAGCATGCCTGAAAATATATAGCTGGTATCATTATTACATTTTAAAACATACACCAAAGTTCAACATAAGATAAATAAATTGTACTTGTTTTGAAAATGTATTCTTAACATTCTTTTAATTTAAAAAATAAATTTCCATATTAATGCATATGATTTTCTTTTTTATCCTTTCTACCTCCTCCTATAGTATTGGGCTTTGTATAAACATCATCATCTCTGCCTAACTCTCAGGTTTACTGAGCAGTTACTTGTACAAAGGGTTAAATCGTGAACTGGTAAATTTGTGTACTAGTTTGCCCACTTCCCATAAACTACAGAGATAGTTTATGGGAACTGCTTTCAATATGATCGTTTTGTACTCTGCAAGATATAAAAAATAGCTATTTTTTATTTTAAAATACTAGGTGGTGTGCATGTCCAACACAAACCCTATTCATTCTGCTCATGTTGGACCAGGGCCAGAACTAGAGGCACCTGCCTAGGGCGCAACAAAAGGGGGGCACTGGGCAGGTACCTGTCTTCTGCCTACCCCCTCCCTGCTCTCCCCTGCCTGCCTCCCCTCCATCGTTCACCCCTCTGTCACTCTCCCCTGCCTACAGCACATGCGTGTACACACTTTGCGGTTAGACAGGCCCGGATTTGTGGAAAGGCCATCTAGGCCCGGGCCTAGGGTGGCAGGATTTTATGGGGGCAGCATGCTGCCCAACCACACCCACATTGGTTCAAAAACACTGGAGATGCACTGGAGATATAATCATTTTTTAAATCCCCATTGCTCTGGTCCAGATTTGCACGAATAAAGGGGAGGGGACAGGGGCAACAAACGACAGTGGGCCTAGGGGCGCACACTATGTAAATCCGGCCCTGCGGTTAGAGGCACGTGCACAGTCAGGGGCGTCCGCATGCACTGTGGACGGGGCACAGTGGCTGGCCAGGTAGCGCTATGTTGGACACAAGATTATATTGCTATAAATGTTACCCCTTATTTTAAAAGACAAAAAAATATAAATGTGAAACGAACGTTATAGTGCAACTACCATTAGCAACCTACCTACTAGCAAACTGCAGAATCTATTAATGCATATTCTGAACATTCTGGTTTAGAATAAAAATATCTAAATGTTTAAAAGTAACTTGGTAGAAACCAAAATAATTATTTAAAAAAGAAACCTTATAGTACAGGTATGGAATCTATTATCCAGAATGCTTGGGACCTGGGGTTTGCCAGATAACGGGTCTTTCTGTAATTTGGATTTTCATACCTTAAATCTACTAGAAAATCATGTAAACATTAAATAAACCCCATAGGCTGGTTTTGCCTCCAATAGGGATTAATTACTGTATATCTTAGTTGGGATCAAGTACAAGGTACTGTTTTATTATTACAGAGAAATCCTTTTTAAAAATTTGGATTATTTTATTAAAATGCCGTCTTTGTGAGACAGCTTGTCCGTAATTCGGAGCTTTCTGGATACTGGATTTCCGGATAACAGATCTCATACCTATATTTGCAAAACACTCCCTGTACCTGAATTCACAAAAAAACTCACCATGTTGACATCTTGGGTAGGTCTTCTGGCTCCAATATTTCTAGAAGCCCCATGTTTCTAAATACTACTTATATCACAAATAAAATGAAAAGCATTATTGTCAAGATTATTTTAGAATTTCATTGGCTATCAAGCCAAGTATGACTGACAAAGTACTTGCAAAGTGCAAAAGTGTAAACAATTTGAAATGTTTTTGCATTTTGTACCCTGCCTTCTACAAGAAATGTTGCAGGTCTCTGCAATCCGAAACGGAGTTCAAACACTTGCATATACCAAATAAATGTTGGCTGCGTTCAGCTGCACTGTTAGGGGGAGATGAGTAGATGTCCCCCTTAACTCCTAATTCAGTGTGCACAGCAGATTTTTGGGCAAAAATGCATACTGGTGACCAGCTGATTCCTTACTGACGAGCACACAAATTCAGAAGAGAAAGACAGCAGAATGGATTTTTTCCACTGGCATTTATATGCCAGCACAGATAGCCACCAGTGTGCCATTGGCCTAAAAGGAAGAATCACTTGTGGATGCCAAGTTGTTAGGCATACTTCAGCGATTGTAGCCCCTTACTATAGACCACAGGCTAACAGGTGCTCGTCTTCTTCCAGGAATACATCGACCCAGGGTACATTTCTTCTCAGCGTCATACACTTCAGGTTTCCCAGTATCCCCTTTGCTGCACTGAGCAGACATGCGGAACTGAAACACTTTCAAATACTTTGATTTCTGTACTGTGCCAGAACAGAAGCAAAGGATGTTAGGGCACCAGAAGACTAAAGAACCAGAGACCGTTGATTTCCTGGAACGTATACAGTGAATACTGGTGGTCATTTCACTTTGTATTGTACAGGTATGGGATCCATTATCCGGAAACCCGTTATCCATAAAGATCCCAATTACGGAAAGGCTGTCTCCCATAGACATTTTATCCAGATAATCCGAAAAATTCCTTTCTCCCTGTAGTAATAAAACAGTACCTTGTACTTGATCCAAACTAAAATATAATGAATCCTTATTGGAAGCTGAACCAGCCTATTGGGCTTATTTAATAATTATGGAAAGATCCATTATACGAAAAGCCTTAAGTCCCACACATTCTGGATAACAGGTCCCATACCCATATATGAAAGGCACAGATTAGTTACAAATATTGACCAATGCAGAAGGGATATGCCTCACTATAGTGTGCTATAGGGAGCAAGAGCCCCTGAGAGGTTTCTGTGCCTCAGCGTGTAACAACTATACAGCAAACAATAACATATTAGCAACTCCTAGCAACCCCCTGATGCCCTGGAAGTTGTGGTTCAGAAAACACTGAATAAAAACTGCTTATAGTTGACATAGGGTGTCATCTTAATTTCCTAATACCTTGTGCCCCGTCCCGTACATGTATAGCACCAAAAAATAATAACGAATAATTAGTGATTGGCAAATTTCTCCAGTTTCGATTCGCTGAAAAATTAGCGAATTTCCTGCAAAATGGGCGTCAGAAATGTCACTGGCGTCGGAATTGTAGCCGACGAAAACTTGTTGACGAATTTTCGTGGCAATTTTGCAAATTTATTTGCCGACGGCAAAACACAGAAATTTGCAGCGAATTCACCCCTCACTACGAATAATTTGAACTGGGTTTTTTTTACCTATTATAAATGTAACTGTATCAGAGCTGCAGAGAAATCCTCCCTACTCCATTGGTAGGCTGAAATGAATGGTGGGCATGTACTTTCAGTCTTCTACAGGAAGTGATAATATAAATTTACAATTATATTTTGGAAAATCAGATAGTATTTGTGCTCCTTGTCTACTTAAGTCCAACCCCAGGACCTGATGTCAAAAAAGGGAAATAACTTGTTGGCTCTCCATCTCCAAGGCAGAATTCGATACAGTGGGCACGTAGGAGATGGTGGACACTTTTCACATATACATTAACCAATGCTATTGATTAAATAGAGTATTACTCATGTATTTGACCAGCACAGCTCATTCCTTCTCAGATCCCAGATAATGTGACGGTCCCACCAGCCAAGAGTCTCACAATTATGTATACGTTAAATAAAAATATAGTCAAATTAATATATTTTTACAAAATGTTTGGATTGTATTGGTTAATTTTCTAGTTTAATCATATTCTTATCCTACTGTTTGCACTAGTGAAACATTTGATATATATATAAGCCTTCTTCATACACTGCACCCATATATGACAGGTACACTAGAAATACTGACCCATGCAATGTTTATACCATGCCATTAAGTTACTGATATTAATGAACCAATCCTATCCTAGATAGTAATTCAGTGCACTGCACATACAACTAATCCATCCTACCATCCCAACTTCATGTAATTATCTTCTACAACATATTCCTAGATAGTAATTCAGTACAATGGTGCCAATGTTACTATACCTTTATCAAACTTTGTTTAGTGGACTTATGTTATGCTCCTTACTCTGCTACTCAATATATACAATCACACTGGTTGTATTTTGCTGTTCAAGTGGCTCAACAAATCCCTGTGCATTTATGACACAAAGGACTCATCATTAGTGCTCACAGCTGATAATGTCATAAAATATATATTTTATGCAGTAATGGAGTGGGAAAATATTTGTACTTTCACATATGATTGTTTTAGCTCTGCACTAATTTTACTTCTGAATACGATACTCAATAATAATTATTTTTATACTCATTTCTCTGTGTAACAGCTGCATGCATTTCTGGTGATGGAGTGTGTGAGCAAAACAAGCCTTTACCATATGATAACAGCTAAAAAGAAACTGGAGATGGAGACCGTAATGTAAGTAACTTACAAACGAATGGTTCAGAAACACATATTAGACAGATGTCAGTTACAAAAAGCTGAAAGGTGCATCATGTTTAGTCTATTGGTTAGTTACAAAATATCTACTTTGGTCAAGAGAACAACAAGCAAATCCAGAGTAAAGTGCCTCCATTAATCATTAAATAGTGAGTAATAGGAATAAATCCAAATTATTAGGATCCTAGATGTGTGTTACTCAGATGTATACAGATGTATTCAACATAGGGTCCGTAGGCTTTCAGTCCCTTCCACTTTACTAAAACCAGATAGGTATTTTCCACAAGTCACAAGCCCCCAAACTTCTCTGTTTTAAACAAGCTTCTAAAGTTAAGTTTCTATATAATAAAAATCTAATGCTGTCTTCACTTAACAAAGACATTTTTTATCAGGTTTATCAGTTACAATTTTGGAGATTTTAAGGCTGGCCACACATACAGTACAGATTTCATCAGGTAGCTTGGCCTGTTGTAACCAAACTGCAAGACCATCTTATCATAAAAATATGATGGTTAATTTATTTGTTAATATTTTTCAACAGCTTCTGTTCAGCGGAACTGGTAGTAGGCCTTCAGTTCCTTCACTCAAGAGGGATTGTGCATCGGTAAGTAAGACTTATCTTTATAATTTCTGGTTATTTCCTAGAGAACAAATAAAACAAGGGAGGTAGTTTCTTACTATCACCAGGTATATTCCTTCAATAAATATACATTGTTATCCAGTTAAACTTCCCTCTATATAATGCTTCTTGTTTATGGCAGTTTTGTCATGTTTGTAAACAGCCTTTGAATCAAGACAGTATATAATATTTTCTTCTTTCTTGCCTTTTTGCTACTTTTTCCGTTTCCTGTGTTCCCTTCCATCTCACATCACCCTTTACTTTCCTGCCCTATATTATTAACCATTCTCTTCCAGAGATCTGAATCTGGAGAATATTTTAGTCAATTAAGATGGCCACATCAAGATCCTGGATTTTGGATTAGCGGCACAGGACATTTTTGAGGACAAGAAGCTCACGGTAAAGTGTGGATCAATCCTTTACATGGCACCAGAGGTGAGAAATTAAGTTTTAATGTAGCAACTAACAAACAGTATTAAACGTGTGTGTGATGTAGGAACATATTGTAGTCAATGTCGATTCTGGGGTTGCTGTTGTCTGAGGCAGCAGGCCAATTGCCACCCTCCTCCTGCTCCGTGCTTAAAAATTAGCATGGGAGCAGGTCAAAGGGGGGGGGGCAGCATCACTAGTGCATTGCATTGAGCGCAATAGTGCTCTCTTCACTAGTGGAGACGAGTTTCTGGGTTAAAACCCGGAAATTTGGCTCAAAGTTACAAGAGGCGGCTTTTTTCTGCCCCTTGTAACTGGCCACTCGCTGCAGCCTGAGGCAAGGTTCTCACCTTGCTCATGGCAGGAGCGGCCCTGATTACAGTGATTAATAGTAAATGATTTGACCTTTCTTTTGTAGATGCTATTAAGGAAGCCATATGGTGCTGAAGTTGACTGGTGGGCGTTTGGCATTATCCTGTCTGAACTGGCCACTAGAAGATCTCCATTCCTCTGCGGATGGACCCTGGAAAGTATAATTAATCAAGTGACCAGTGGAAAGCCCTACTATCCAGCTGGGTTTAGTACAGAAGCCAGAAAACTCCCGGATGAGGTGGGTAAAAGCACATATACTGTACAGCAAAGTTTTACAGGACAGCTAAAGCTAAAGCAAAGCAATCTCTATAAATAGGAGTGAATTTATAAATGGCTAATAAATTTGCTTTTAACAAACTACATAAGTGTGCTTTCCTTACGAAAGAGTTTATTTTAGTAGTTTGAACATTGACAAGGAAGGTGCATTTCTACCAGAGTTTTGTGGGTATTTAAGATTATTTGTAATTTGTGCTCACTTTTCAATTTTTCAATTTAAGTTTTTGATGTGCAGTGGTCAGGCCTATCTGGTTGATACAGCTTCAGAATTCAGAAAGGATGGTAAATCGTACACAGACAAAATAGAAATACCTTAACTAGAAAATAATTTAATCATTAAATAAACTCAATAAGCTGGTTTAGCTTCCAATAATCATTTATTATAGCTTAGTTGGGATCAAGTACAAGCAACTATTTTATTATTACAGAGAAAAAGGAAATCATTTTCAAAGAGTTGGATTATTTGGATAAAAGTCTATGGGAGACAGCCTTTCCGTAATTTGGAACTTTCTGGATATTGGGTTTCCAGATAACAGATCCTATACCTGTATAAGCACAAATAATAATGATAAAATTGAGGCCTCACAGCCTGTTTTTTGATTGCTGGTGTCTGCAGTACCAGAAAGTTTCCCAGTGGCAAAATAGAATAGAACATGGGAAAGAGGCAAGCAGACCCTGCGGCTGCAGGGGGCCCAGGAGGTATAGGGGCCCCATGAGGCTCTAATTAATGAGCATTTTAAATATATACTGGTAATACAGGACAACGTAAATTTAATTTTCTGTGGGGCCCAGTAACATCTAGTTACACCACTGGAGAGAGGTGTAATGAATCTAATTTGATGTTTTGTCCTTTAGTTGTTCGAGAAGGATCCAGAGAGGTGCCTGGGCATGAAGGGAGACATCAGGAGTCACCCTTTTTATAGTTCTATTGACTGGGCAGAACTGGAAAGCCTCATGATACCATCCCCTTTGAAGCCGGAAGGAGTAAGTACATGACTGGAGCTACCACCCAAGGACAACATTGTTCTATTTCATTTTATGTATAAGATTTTTACTATATTCCGCATATTTAATCTCCCATTTGCATACAGTCAGTTCAAGCACAACTATTGCTATCTATAGTACTAGGTGCCATACGTGCCCCACTGTTGGACAGAAGGGGCTTCTGAACTCTCGACTGTCACTGTTCTATGCTAAAATACTATAGCTAGGCTGTACTATAATATTTTATAGATTTATATACATTTCTGTGGATTATAATTTTGTGGCTGAATGTTTTAGATACAGTATAAATGGGCATAAGAATGTTATTTTACATGAAATATTCTTTCTCTTTTCTGTAGTTTTCTGCTAAGGATTTCAGTGAAAACTATACAGAGCCACTGCCATTCTTGGAGGACTCTGCTTGCAATGCTTCATCTAATCACTCAGTGGTTCTCCAGGAATTCTCGTATGTGAGCTCAAATTGGTAAGCATAAATCTCTGGCCCCGACATTGGCTCCCACCTAAGCCTTTTGACATGTGCCTTAGCCTTAAAAATCAATCCACTGTTCTGTTCCTTAGCACTGGTCACCCTGCTTCCAGCCAACAATCTCAGGCCCTGACTCTGACTCCTAGAATGAAATCCCAGCCTCTCTCTCCATCCCACATCATCAGCCAAGGCCTTTACATTAGCTCTCACATCTGCTCCAAAAATACGCTCCCTGCCTTTGGCTCTTAACATTGGCCAACTTTACTTCCAGCCCACCCCACCAGCAGCTTACATCTGTTACATCTATTAGCATCAGCCTACTGCCTCTTAAGCATCAACCATCTACTTTTAGTCTGATTATGACCGCTACTTCTGGCATTAACATTGCCTTTTGCCCAGGTGCATACTGTCAGTTGCTTGCCTCTTGCTCACACAGATGCTTGCAGCCTCCAGCCCATAACATCGGCCCTTTTTCTTTGGCCCAGAACATTGTCCTTTTTCCCCCATCGCATAACATCGGCCCTTCTTCTTGGCCCATACCATTGGTACTTTTAACTTTACCTCTGGCCCACACCATTGGGCCTTTTTCCTTCAGCCCACATCATTTTCCACTGGCCCACACCATCGGCCCTTTTTCCTCCAGCCCACACCATTGGCCCTTTTTCCTCCGGCCCACACCATCGGCGCTTTTTCCTCTGGCCCACACCATCGGCCCTTTTTCCTCCGGCCCACACCATTGGCCTCTTTTCCTCTGGCCCACATCATCGGCCATTTTTCCTCAGGTCCACACCATCAGCCCCTTTTTCTTCCGGCCCACACCATTGGCCCTTTTTCCTCCAGCCCACACCATTGGCTCTTTTACCTCCAGCCCACACCATTGGCCCTTTTACCACAAGCCCACACCATTGGCCCTTTTACCTCAAGACCACACCATTGGCCCTTTTACCCCTGGCCCACACCATTGTCCATTTTTCATCCGGCCTATAACATCGCCCATTTTCCTCTGACCCATACATTCTGCCCTTTTCCTCTGACCCACACCATCGCCCCTTTTTCCTCCGGCCCACACCATCGGCCCTTTTTCCTCCAGGCCACACCATCTGCCCTTTTTCCCCTGGCCCACACCATCGTCCATTTTTTATCTGGCCTATAACATCGGCCATTTTCCTCTGACCCTTACATTCTGCCCTTTTCCTCTGACCCATACATTCTGCCCTTTTCCTCTGGCATACAACACTGGCCCTTTTATCTCTGACCAACAAGACTGGCCCTTTTTCTTCCAGCCCACACCATCAACTTTTTTTCCTCTGGCCACTCCATCTGCCCTTTAACACACAATAGGCTCACTGGCCCAAAATATTTGGTCCCTTTTCCTCTGGCCCAAAACATCGGCCTTTTGTCCACCAGGTGACACCTTTTGCCCTTTTTCATCTGGCTCACTCCATCTGCCCTTTAACTCCTGCCCACACCATTGGCCTTTTAACTCCTGCCCACACCATTGGCCCTTAAACTCCTGCTTACACCATCAGCCCTTTAAATCCTGCTCACACCATCAGCCCTTTAAATCCTGCTCACACCATCAGCCCTTTAACTCCTGCCCACACCATCGGCCATTTTACTCCGGTCCACACCATCGGCCCTTTAACTCTGGCCCACACCATTGGCACTTTAACTCTGGCCCACACCATCGGCCCTTTAACTCCGGCCCACACCATTGGCCCTTTAATTCCTGCCTACACCATCGGCAATTTAACTCCCGCCCATGCCACCGGCCCTTTAACTTCAGGCCCAATTTATCGGCCCTTTAACTTCGGCCCACACCATCGGCCCTTTAATTCCTGCCTACACCATCGGCAATTTAACTCCCGCCCATTACACCGGCCCTTTAACTTCAGGCCCAATTTATCGGCCCTTTAACTCCGGCCCACATCATCAGCCCTTTAACTCCGGCCCACACCATTGGCCATTTTACTCCGGTCCACACCATCGGCACTTTAACTCCAAGCTCACACCATCAGCCCTTTAACTCCGACCCACACCATTGTCCATTTTACTCTGGCCAACACCATCGGCCCTTTAACTTCAGCCCACACCATCGGGTCTTTAATTCAGGCCCACACCACTGGCCCTTTTAACTCCAGGTCCACACCATTGGCCCTTTAACTCTAGCCCAAACCATCGGCCCGTTATCGCCACCCCACACCATAGGCAAACATAATAATTTCCTGCCTTTAACCTAAACCATCAGCCACTAACCACTGACCTTCTCCCCTGCCTTTCAACATCATCCCTTGCCTTCTGCCCATATATTCTTCTCACAGCATAGGTGTATTGATCCTGGGAGTAATTCCGATTGCCGTTAAGGAGTCAGGAAGGAATTTTTCCCTTTTCTTAAGCAAAATGGCTCAAAGCTTCGAATAGGTTTTTGCCTTCCTCAGGATCAAACAACCAGTGAGGGTTCATAGATAGGGTAAACTATCCATCTGCAACTTCCAACGAAAGGTTATAACACCATCAGCCCTTTAACTCCTGCCCACACCATCGGCCCTTTAACTCTGGCCCACACCATCGGCCCTTTAACTCCGGCCCACACCATTGGCCCTTTAATTCCTGCCTACACCATCGGCAATTTAACTCCCGCCCATGCCACCGGCCCTTTAACTTCAGGCCCAATTTATCAGCCCTTTAACTCCGGCCCACACCATCGGCAATTTAACTCCCGCCCATGACACCGGCCCTTTAACTTCAGGCCCAATTTATCGGCCCTTTAACTCCGGCCCACATCATCAGCCCTTTAACTCTGGCCCACATCATCGGCCCTTTAACTCCAAGCTCACACCATCAGCCCTTTAACTCAGACCCACACCATTGTCCATTTTACTCTGGCCAACACCATCGGGTCTTTTATTCAGGCCCACACCATTGGCCCTTTAACTCTAGCCCAACCCATCGGCCCGTTATCGCCACCCCACACCATAGGCAAACATAATAATTTCCTGCCTTGAACCCAAACCATCAGCCACTAACCACTGACCTTCTCCCCTGCCTTTCACCATCATCCCTTGCCTTCTGCCCATATATTCTTCTCACAGCATAGGTGTATTGATCCTGGGAGTAATTCCGATTGCCGTTAAGGAGTCAGGAAGGAATTTTTCCCTTTTCTTAAGCAAAATGGCTCAAAGCTTCGAATAGGTTTTTGCCTTCGCTCGGGATCAAACAACCAGTGAGGGTTCATAGATAGGGTAAACTATCCATCTGCAACTTCCAACAAAAGGTTATAACAGGTTTTTCCTTTCCCAAACTCTGCCATAAAACTGGCATTGCTATCAGGAAGCAAGCAGCTGCAGATGGTCCTGAGCCTACCATTTTTTTTTACCAATAAAGCTGTGATTTCACAGATTAACCCTAAAGATGTTGTGTGTGTCATTATTCTTTGTAAGAGACTGCAAGATCAGCATGTATGATGAAACTCTAAAAAATTACAAAATAATTAATGTATCCAATATAATGCACTTTATTATTAAAAGGAAACAAAGAACCAGAGTGCACAACTATGGTGATAAATATACTATAATACTATTATTTTGAATGCTTGGGACCTGAGGTTTAACAGTAAAAGTGTTTTTACAAGGTACAGATTTATCAATATAAAGAAGAAATTTTGAATTATTGGTTTAAAATGGACTCTGATGGGATTCCAGTACTCTGAAGCCTGTTGTATATTGGGTTTCCAGATAGGAGATCTAATGCCCTTCCTTAAGCCTAAATTGCATAAACCTATATGGGTGGAATAAAGGCTTCTTGGGTTTATTTCATATTCAAATATTTTTAAGACAAGGTATGGTGATTAAAATTACTGAAAAAAAATATCTAATAAAAAACACCAATGTCTGTATATAATAGGTTGGGCACATCCCTTTTGAAGGTAAATTTGGTAGGCACAAAGATGACATGTCAACACACATCCTTGGAAATTCCTTTTCAAATGTTGCAAACTGTGTGTACTACAGACATATAACAGTTACTGCCCGAAATCCACTGCAGTCTCTCATGGAGTGGATTAAAACGTCTTTCTTTATTTCATCATATTAAAAGCGTATAGTGACATGCTACATCATGTGTGTACTACAGGTATGGCACCTGTAATCTAGAATGCTCAGGATCTTTCTGTAATTTGGATCTTCATACCTAAAGTCTACCAGAAAATAATTCAAACATTAAATAAATTTAATAGGCTGGTTTTGCTTTCAATAAGGATTAATGATATCTTTGTTTGGATTAAGTACAAGGTGCAGTGTTATTTCAGAGAAAAAGGAAATCATTTTAAAAAGTTTGGATTATTTCAATAAAATGGAGTCTATGGGAGACAGCCAGGATTATGCCAACAAACATATTCCTGTATTTCAGAACAAAAAGCTGGTCCAGACCCTCTAGGATCATATTTGTAACTTCTAAATTCCTATAATAAACAGCCTTCCCTTACTATATAAATAAATAAAACTTGTTGCACAAAAACACAGTAGCACAACACTAAAACTTTGCTTTCACTGGGGATGTATGGGTACGAGCATGGGCGATCCTGTACATTTTGCAGCCCCCCACGGCACTCACCTTTCAGCACCAGAGGGGGTCGGGCGGTCCGCATCGCGCTGGAGGGGGTCGTGGGCAGTCCAGTCGCTAGTGCACTAGAAGAGCCGTTGCCACCAGGGGGGTGCTGCCGCCTGAGGCGAGTGACTCAACTTGCTTCATTGGTGGAGCACCCCTGGGTACGGGCTCAAATGTTGGGGGGGGGGTGGCAGTGCAGGTGGCTATTCCACTTCTAGCAATAGAATGGCCAAAATCTCCCCCTGTATGTTCCCAAAAACCATTGTAAAATGGTGGAACATTTCAGGGGATGTAAATTTGAGGTTTCACTAAATAAGCAAATGTGTGATCCTCACCCACTGAAGTTAAACAGACCAAAAGGCTGGTTGCTAAAATATTGTTTGGCCGAACACTGCAACTGCATCTGGATATCTTCAGAACATCTGCCATTTACTTCTACATGAACTCTGCAGGTCTGAGTTGGAGTCATTTTTTTATTTGGACTTCAACACGTTCGGAGTTTAATTATGAAAAATGTGAGTTTTTTTTAAATGAAAAAAGTTTCAGAAAAAAAAAATGGACTTTAACAACCACGTTAAAGGGGATGTTCACCTTTGAATTAACTTTTAGTAGGTTATAGAATGACCAATTCAAAGCAAATTTTCAATTGGTCTTCATTAATTAATTTTTTAATTTGCCTTCTTCTGACAGTATCCAGCTTTTAAATGGGGGGTCACTGACCCCATCTAAAAATAAATGCTCGGTAAGACTGCAAATGTAGTCAGTGTTACTTTTTATTACTCATCTTTCTATTCGGGCCCTCTCCTATTCATATACCAGTCTTTTATTCAAATCAATGCATGGTTGCTAAGGTAATTTGCACCATAGCGACCAAATTACCAATATTACAAACTGGAGAGCTGCTGAATAAAAAGCTAAATAACTGAAAACCACAAATAAAAACCAATTGCAGATTGTCTCAGAATGTCTGTCATACTAAAAGTTAACTTAAAGATGAACAACCCCTTCAACATTCATTTAATAGTTACACACCAACTTAATCCTGATTCGGTGCAGCCCTCCTTTATGAATTTTTATTTCAGAAATTCAACTTTTTCACATGCAACAGTTAAATGGTACCTAAGATGTCAACCATCATAGGTATTTGGTCCAAATTGAAGTGTATGGGACTATAAAATCAATAACAATTTAAAGGGCATTCAGTGCCTGAGCTAGATAGGGCCTATAGTCTAGTGATGGTGGCCTGAAAAAGTTAGTCAGAAACCCATTTCTCCAAATAGTTGCCACCTTTTCTGAAAAGAAATGCTGGCCTTCCTATATTTGTATCTATAAAATATACATTTCCAATTAATAATGTTTGTGCCAGTCCAGTAAATTACATGTCCAGGGAGAAAACGTATTGTTGCTTCTTGTATGGTCAATTTCATTTTCTCATATTCAAGGCTTAAGTGTTTGCTTCCAGGCCAGTTTATCAGCAACAGGTCATTTAAGGCTTGGTTTATGGTCAACTAGTTTCTCACCAGATAACAGTTACCAAGAAAGATTGATCAATACCTGCACTAAAGCAAAAACAGCAAGAAATGCTGCAGGGGTTACATTTTCGGTTTCTTACAGCTATCAATATGGCCTGATTGGACAACCCCTATACATTTCAGCTGGGGATAGCCTGGAGTCATGGGCAGGATGGAAGGAAATCTACCCTGTCTGATCTTCCCTATAACTGGGATTCTGCAACCCCCCCCCAAGTTTTGTTGTGGTTTTTTGTAGGTACACAATTTCAAGTGCATTTCCCCAGATTTCGTCTGTTCTACAATTACCCCTGCCAGTACAAGGTAATGGAAACCATAGCAAGTTTTCAGTCAGCTCATATCTCATAAAAATGCTAATAGTTTGGTGCAATGTGTGGAAAACTTTAAGTATTCACTTTACACAAAACAATAAGTTAATTATCAAACATTTATTATGGTCAATGGTGGTAGAAAAAGTTCTACTTAGAATGCAGGACCATTTTGCAAATAAATAAGACATCTTAGAGCAACTTTGAAACAAAGCTTAACCCAACCCTTCCATAATACCAGGCCCACCTCCCTCCCCGGGCAAACAGTTGAACAAAAATAATGATCTGGGTGAGAAGACTGCTAATAAAAAGCAGTAGAGCCATTGCGGCTTAACATGTCTCCACCAGGAGGTGAAGAATCCACATGTATTTTAAGTTTTTCCCCCAATATTTTCTCTCAACACAAAAAAGTTCTGAGTTCAGTATTTACAATATTATAGCAGCCAGAGGCACATCGATGGCCTACAATTCATCCTTCTCAGTCTCCTCGGCACCTTCTGGAGGGGGTGCACCAGCTCCACCATATAGTTTGCCTACAATTGGTTGAACAATTTCTTCCAATTCCTTCTTTTTGGCCTTGAAGTCTTCAATATCAGCATCCTGGTGGCTTTCTAACCATTCGATCTTTTCTTCTACAGCCTTCTCAATGGTCTCCTTGTCTTCTGAAGAAAGTTTTCCTCCAAGCTTCTCCTTATCACCTATCTGGTTCTTTAATGAGTAGGCATAGCTCTCCAATTCATTCCGAGTGTCAATACGCTCCTTCAACTTTTTGTCCTCTTCTGCAAATTTCTCTGCATCAGTTACCATCCTCTCGATTTCCTCAGGTGTTAGACGGTTCTGATCGTTTGTAATGGTAATCTTGTTCTTGTTGCCAGTGCCCTTGTCCTCTGCAGTAACACGCAGAATACCATTCACATCGATTTCAAAAGTGACCTCAATCTGAGGAACTCCTCGGGGTGCAGGGGGAATTCCAGTCAAGTCAAAAGTGCCCAGGAGATGGTTATCCTTGGTCAGTGGACGCTCACCTGTAAAAACACAAAACACATTATAGCACGTTTAGTCACAACAGTTTTTTTTTTTTAATAAAAGGTGCAAGTTTTGCTATAGGTCTAATATACAATAGAAACTAAATCAGACAGCATTTTTGGTCAACTGTAACAGTACCACTAGGGTAGGATATAAAAATATTAAAACATCTTACCTTCATAAACTTTGATAGTGACAGTGGGCTGGTTGTCAGAAGCGGTAGAGAAGATCTGTGACTTTTTGGTGGGTACAACAGTGTTTCTGGGAATGAGTTTTGTCATGACACCTCCGACAGTCTCAATACCAAGAGTAAGAGGGCACACATCAAGGAGAACCAAGTCACCTAAAAAGCGGAATACAGAAAAGTTAGAAGTTAAGTTGACATCTATAGTTAATATAGGTATGGGTATATAGAATTTTAATTAAAAGTAGGGAGGGGTGTGTGTATGGATGCTGGGTTTTCATTTGGAGGGGTTGAACTTGATGGACTTTGTCTTTTTTCAACCCAATTTAACTATGTAACTATGTAACTATACATCATTCATAAAAAAAAAAAAAAAAAATAATAAAAAAAAAGGAGGCATTGCTTTTTTAAAGAATACTAAAGATTTTTTAGTAATATAATGACAAGCATCAGAAAGTTATTGTATGCCCATGGATATATAATTTATCAAATAGGGCAATTAAAGCGGCTAACCCAGTTTCAACTCACAGAGAGGATCCAAGACACTTTAGTAGTCAACACTGAAACTTACATTAGAAGTGTGTATTTTAAGTCTGTGCAAGAACACATGCTTAAGCTAATGCCAGGCAGGTTTCAATTAAAGTTGGAGATTCAGGCCCTGGTCAGTGATCCAATACGGTCTGTACAAGTCTGCTCAATAAACAGAACTTGTCATGCCACTTTACCAGAATCCATTACCAGAATGGATTCTATTGTCAAATTATATGAAGATTGCTCAGGTTCTAGGCTTCACTTTGAGGCTCAAAAGCTTGGGAGAGGGAAAGATGTGCACAACCATAAATTTTACTCACCAGTATCCTGGTCACCAGAAAGTACTCCAGCTTGAACAGCTGCACCATATGCAACAGCCTCATCGGGATTGATACCACGGGAAGGCTCCTTGCCATTGAAGAATTCTTTCACCAATTGCTGGATTTTTGGGATACGAGTAGAGCCACCAACAAGCACAATTTCATCAATGTCAGATTTTTTTAGGTCAGCATCATCAAGGACTTTCTGTACTGGCTTCATAGTGGAACGGAAAAGGTCCTAGAAGAGGCATAAGAGTCATATTAGTTTTATAGCTTACTACAAGCCAAGACAGCAGTCAGCCAATTAATTCATGCCTTGGGACAGGCGCTTAATTCAGGAGACTTACCATATTCAACTCTTCAAACTTGGCTCTTGTCAGAGTTTCAGAGAAATCTTCTCCTTCAAAGAAAGACTCAATCTCAATTCTAGATTGATGCTGGGCTGACAATGCCCTCTTGGCTTTCTCCACCTCTCTGCGAAGTTTCTGTACAGCTCTGTTATCCTTTCTGACATCCTTGCCAGTTTTCTTCTTGTACAGCTTGATGAAATGCTCCATTACTCTCTGGTCAAAGTCTTCACCACCAAGATGGGTATCTCCATTTGTAGCCACCACTTCAAATACGCCATTATCAATTGTAAGTAGGGAAACATCAAAAGTACCACCACCCAAGTCAAACACAAGGATGTTCTTCTCTCCTTCTCTTTTGTCCAGACCATAAGCAATAGCTGCAGCAGTTCTGCAAAACAAGTTATTTTAATTAAAAAAAAATAAATAAAAAAAAACAAAGAAATTTACAAGGACATGTCATCACTACACATCCACTCAAAATTGTAGTGGATGTTTTAGCCTACCCCCACAAAAAAAGTTTAATGGGGACAGAGGGTTTAATCAATAAACCTAATCTTGATAGAGGTTCCCCGATTAGAACTTGGCCAAAAAAGTATGGTCACTTATGAAAGTTACTTCTTTATTAGAGGTCCCCTTATGTGCCTCTGTTAGATGTTACGCATGCTTGGTATACTTTCTGAAACTTACGGTTCATTGATGATCCTCATAACATTCAGCCCAGCAATAACTCCTGCATCCTTGGTGGCTTGACGCTGTGCATCATTGAAATAAGCAGGTACAGTTACAACAGCATGAGTAACCTAGAAAGAAAAACAAGTTTATGATCAACTTGAACTAACTAAATTATTTGCATGCAGAGCATTTAAGGTTAGATTTCATTAAAAGAATAGTCCATTGGCTAACTACCTTTTTGCCCAAGTAAGCCTCTGCAGTTTCCTTCATCTTAACCAGCACCATAGCAGAAATCTCTTCTGGGGCAAATGTTTTCATCTGATCTCCAATATTGACTTGAATGTAAGGCTTTGTTTTCTTCTCAATGACCTGCAAAAGGAAGCAAGAGTTTTCAGACTATTCAGTTACAAATATCACTCATCAGGTTGCTCCCAATTAACCTTTATTTATACAACTTACCTTAAAAGGCAGGTACTTTATGTCCTGCTGAACTGAGGGGTCATTCCATGTACGACCAATCAGACGCTTGGCATCGAACACAGTGTTCTCAGGATTAGATGTAAGTTGGTTTTTTGCAGCATCTCCAATGAGACGCTCACCTTCTGGGGTGAATGCCACATAAGAGGGTGTGATACGGTTACCCTGGTCATTGGCAATAATTTCTACACGCCCGTTTTTAAACACTCCAACACTAAGGTAGGGGAAAAAAAAAATATATACAAGTAATAGAACAGATCTGCATAAATACATAGCTTCCATAAAATGTTTATATGTAGGAAATATAGCTAAATACTCTTAAGATGTATGATTGCACATCCTTTTCACATACAAGAGCTACTGTGCAAAATACTTCCTCCTGTGTTCTCATTACGTGACATTGAATATTTTTAACAACATATTTTAATTTATTTGCAGTACGTGTTCCCCATCCTATTATTAAATTATAATGATGTACATTGCAGAGTATACAGCGCTAGACATACAGATGCTTTAAAGCCACATTGTACTTGCAAAGACAAAAGCAAATTGGATATCAATATAAAGCAGTGCTATCCAGCTGAAGGTCTGAAGAACAGTGCATTTATAGCCTCCACACTGCCTGGTGGGTCCAAAGACTAAATTGAATAACATTTTGTAATATATAGAAGAAATTTGCTAGAGTGTCCAGAACAGGTCCTGTTCTAAAATATTTCAGAACAGAGGAAAGTTCTTGTGTGTGTCATACCCAGTTGAGGTAATTAAAGGGGAATTATCGCAAAAATACTAAATTTAATTTAAGCTTTAGCATACCGAAATAAAAAAAAAAAACAAAAAAAAAAAAACAACTTTATAAATACAATTAAAAATTCTGTATTATTTCTGAAATCACCACATTTATCTTCACTATTCCTCTCACATCTGTTTCTCTTCATTCTGTTTTCATGCAGGAGGTAGGTGTCTGCTATTCATGGACAGTTAGATTTAATATATTTATAGGGGGCTCCTTCTGCCTAGAAGATGTATTAGAGCTCACTCAATTAAAAATGGCCAGAAATCCTGTCTCTACATGCAAATTGTGCAAAACAGTTTTTTTTGTGGATTTTGTTTGCACTGGAATCAGCTATATAAAGAAGCTCTAACACATCTGCTAGAAAAGGGAGCCCCCATACAAGATATATTGGATCTAACGGTCAATTAATATCTGACACCCAACTGCTGCATGAAGACAGAATGAAGATAAACAGATGCTGAGAGAGGGATAGTGAAGATTATTTTAGAAACAATGCAGAATATTTAATTGATTGTATTTACAAAGTTTGTTATGCTGAAGCTTATATTACATTTTCATTTTTGCAATAGTTCCCCATTAAAAATTAAACACATTTTGGTTCTATGAGAATCACTTACCAGGAGTATGTTGTGCCCAAATCAATTCCAACCACAGTCCCAACATCTTCTTTCTTGTCATCATCATCAGCAGCAAATACGCTGGCAGACACCAGCAACACCAAGGCAAACAGCTTCATGGTCACCATGAGATTTGTTTGTCACAACTAGATATGAAATTAAAAGGTGTGCACCACACTATAAAAAAAAAAAAAAAAAATTAAATATATATAAAACATGTTTCTAATCATGTAGTGTAAGAAATTAAGCACAGCAACCATGCTATCACTCCATTCTGGCAGTAAACCAGTTAACAGCTTGGATCTAGCAGGCTACATGACAGATAATAGAAGGCTGAGCTATAGATGGGAGGTGCCTTTAAAGAGAGCCCTTCTCAGTAGCCAATGGGGAAACACATTGATTCCGACATGGGCGGTGGAAAAGAACATTCTAGAGGCAGCACTCTGGCCATTTTTCAGCAGACAAGCTGCCGCATGTCCCAACATGCACACAAAATTAAATTGCCTCCAACTAATTCAATATTTTTTTGCGCTAAAACTTAATATACATATAGAAAGGACTTTAGATGGCCTATAGGAGCTAAAAACATAGGGAAAGGGGGATGGGGGGAGAAGCTTCAGCATGAATTCCAGTAATTATAGTTCCAAAATCAGAGCATAAATAAGGATATATCTCAATTTGAGGTGCCAGCATTAAGTATTTAAAACAAGATTCAAACTATTCCTCCATCCAGTTACAAAAATAAAATTATACAGGTATGGGATCAGTTATCCAGAAACCCGTTAACCAAAAAGTGCCGAATTGCAGAAAAATCCCATCTCCCATAGACTCCATTATAATAAAATAATCCAAATTTTTAAAAAGGATTTCCTTTTTCTCTGTAATAATAAAACAGCACCTTGTACTTGATCCCAACTAAGATATAATTAATCTATATTGGAATCAACAATCAGCTTATTGAGTTTTATTTTAGGTTTATAGGATTTTCTAGTAGACAAGGTATACAGATCCAAATTATGTAAAGTTCCATTATCGGGAAAAAGAAACCCCAGGTCCCACGCATTCTGGATAATGGGTCCCGTACCTGTATAAACATCTATAAAGGTAATTTACAAAGCCTTGGATACCTGTACTATAATTCATTGACAGATCTTGACCAAAGCTCCTTTCAGTGGAGGTCCCAGTTAAATTGGATGGCTACCAGCTATTTCAATGCTAAGTCAATGATAAAAGTATCATTCGCTATGGTTCTAATTTAGTGCTTTGATCTCATTCCAGGTGCCAAGACAAAGAATGTATTTGCCCTATCCAAACAGATACATACAGGGGTGAGGAGGGATAGTCATGAACCCCCCCCCCCCACCCAAAAAAAATAAAAGTTGAACCGATTATCCTCCTGTTATTAATATACAATGTGCTGTGCCTTCAGTCAGTTATATAGGTATAGCTGGGTGACACAACTATGACCAATTGAAAAGGAAGAGCATGGGCATCTAGTAGCCCCCTCCAAACAGATGTCCTTAGACTACAACTCCCAGCATCCCCTAACAACCAAAATAAAGGCAGCGTATCCCTAGATCTCACAAGTATCGCACACTCGCAAATGTCACTCCCTCCCCTTCTTTACAAAGGAATTGGACAATATGGAATAAGAGACAAAGGCCATAAGCAAAGTTTGACTTATAGAATAGCAGATACAGGTTTCTACAACTCCAGCCATTCTCCGTGCAACGTTGGCTGAGCATGCTGGGAGTTGTAGTGCGCTAACAACCAGAGAGCTACCTGCCACATTAGACCCTACATAAACAGCTACACTAGCAACGATATTACATTAGCAAGAACCCCCAGCACATGCCTTGCCATCACCCGTCCTACTCACCGGAACAAGGCCACGAAGAAAACCGCTAAGGTTTCTAATGACTCTTCTTTTTCTCTTTCATCCACAGGGGCTGTCACTGACGCACCACGCGCTGGTTTCTCTTTATATATTCTCCCGGCCGGCCAAAGTCGTGGAGCGTGCTGATTGGCTGCAGAGCCGCGCGTTGGACTGCGTTGATTGGCTCTTTGCTCATAAGCTGTCCGCAGCGGATTCGCACACGTCGATGTGACGCCAGCCCCCCGCCCTTAATTGTAAGCTCCCAATTCCTCCGGTTTTTTGTGTGTGAAAAAAACTGGATCAATCAGCAGCCGGATAGTGGCGTCTAGCTAGCTTTCGATTGGCTGTTAATGCTGTCTGGCGGAGAATGAGAACTCCCGCCCTGTGCGGTATCATTCTGGAAGATTTAAGTCTCCCTTGTATTTCGTCAGAATGTCGTCAGATTGCGCCCTGTAATTACAGGAAATACAAATTATGCCTTATACAAGTGACATATATAGATATATATATATATATAGATATATATATATATATAGATATATATATATATATATAGATATATATAGATATATATATATATATAGATATATATATATTTGTAGCCCATATATATTAGTGGGTGAGGAATTGTACCTTACCTGTCAGTGGTTACAGTGACTTGGGAAAAGACAAATGTGGGGCCTCTTGTCTGTAGAATCCCCCCATGTGCTCAGTTGACCAATTGAAACTGCTGGAGTCCTGGCCTCAATTCAGCTTGGCACCTTTGATAAAGATTAGAGTTTTGTAACAGGTTTCTGAAGGGTGGCAATGCTATCAATTTATCAAAAGGGAAAGAATACAGTTTGCCATAGGAGTGTACCACAGTTCCTTTGTATGGCATTCTGAGCACAGCTCACCCTTAAATGGAATCATTTTGAAATTTTTATTTGCAAATTTTCTTGACCACGCCCATTTTTTGGACCACATCCCTTACTTACCAAGTTCATTTTACAAAATTTGGCAGGTTATGAAAGTTTGAACATATTTCTGTGGTTTATTTTCAGTTATTAGTTTTGCTAATGAAGGTGAATTGTCCATTAAGCTGTGAGTGTAACTTCTCCCAAGAGACCTGTTATCTTATATTGTTACAATTACTTATACCAGAGACATACAGAAAAACTCTGACTGCGGGGTCCGGAGCACTTGATTGATCATTTGGTCAGGAAACACTGTGGTGCGCAACTAGGGTTGCCAACTTTTAAAAAAATCTTCACTGGCAGGTGGAGAGGGTGGGGTTAAAAGGGCGGGTTGTGACGCTAAAGGGGCGGGCCATGGTGTCAAAGGGGGGCGGAGCCAAATGTACACATTTGGCAAGAAGCCCAGGAAAAAAGGTTAGTTTTGAGCAGGCTGGGGGCAGGCCACGGACTTTTTTAGGTGTATTACAAATTTACCGGCAGCTACATTGCCGGTAAATTTGTAATACCGGCCCGGCCTTGGCTGGTGATTTACCGGCTAGGCCGGTAAAATACCGGCCGGGTGGCAACACTATGCGCAACAGAGGTTATTGCGGCCTAACACTGGACAGTTCTTAGCCCGCGTTCCCCCCATGCACAGCTCCCCAATACAGCACGGATCGCCAGACTATCGCGGAACCCTGTATACATATATATTAATATTGAAGGGCATCGGGAGCAACTTTGGTGCTGTAATATTGACTTCATACTATCACACTCCCAGCACGGCGCATAGGCCATATTATCCCAGAAAGAGGCGTGACTTGGATAAAGCATCAACAAAGTGGTGCGAACTGGATTAAGGTACAGAAACTTCATGTACTTTGTGCAGGCCGAAACGCTTAGCTGTTAAATCATACTACCTACATAAATTTCACCTCATAATACGTGACTGTTACCCTCTCTAACATAGCACCTGCTATAGTGACCTACGGAAATATACAGGCCTCACGCGGCAAATAGAAGGTTCAAGTTAGCACGGATAACAGGGCACCCTTTGATTAATATTACCAGTGGAAGAAACAACGATCAGGCTCTGCCCTATATGTTTCTTTGCTACAAAGTTCATGGGGAGACTGTGACACGGTATCAAAGAATGGGACATAGTTGGTGGCATATGTAACCTCAGGGGCTAAGCCCTGCAACTTTCTTACAGACAGGTACAGCGAGCTATAAGGTTGGTAAATAAGAGATACAATGACTGGAGGTCGTACTAAACACACCCAAAACGACTTAACCTCATATGTGAAGAGAGATACAAGGCAGCAGGGAGATACTACCAATCCAGCGATGGAGTCATCCAAATGAGGAGAGGCCTCGTTGCAAGCTTCACAGACACATGCTCTCTGCCTAACAAAATCAGATTTAACAGAAGGACTTGATACTCTATTTCTCAAGATGCAGTCTTTTCTCCAGGTTGAATTGCAGAAAACAGTAACAGATTTAACAAAGGAAATTACTTCCATAGGCACAAGGGTCAATGACTTGGACACTGATCATGATGCCTTAATAATGGAACAAAGCACATTGAAGTCTGAAATGACTGCTCTGCATTATACAATAGAATCTATGGAATCGCACATTGAAGACTTAGAGAATCGTTCTAGACGTAACAATGTACGAATTCGCAATGTCCCAGAATCTCTGCTAGATATCATAGTGCAGTTGTAATAGATCGCACAACCATATCTATTTTTCAGGATCTTGCTCCAATTACTCTACAAAAAAGAAGAGAACTTCATCACGTTACTGCCATATTGAGACAAGTAGGAGTGAGGTATAGATTGGGTTTTCCATTTCGTTTAACAGCCCAATACAAGGGACAAACATGCTCCATCACCAAACCATCAGACGGGTCTCTGTTACTTGCCAAATTGGGCCTACAAAACTATGATGGGACACAAAAATCTTCAAGTCAATCATCCTTACCTCTAAAACCTCAATGGTCTACAGTAACCAAGTCTACTTCTAATGCTTTGGGTTCCCCTAAGTGCTGACCGAATTTACCTGTTTAAGCTTTACAATTTTTCAGTGCTGGATGCCATTGGGGGCCCGAGTTCCATGGCTATTTTCCCATGCCTAATCAGATTGAGGCCGTAAATCCGAATTCGGACGGACAAATTTTGTTCAAGTTATTATTATTTGCTTATTTACGTGGTAGTAATGTTATACTAACCCTTGTTCTTGCCAGAATTGTTCTCCCAGTACTACAAGAGAGAAAAATATTTTTCTGATGTTATGGTTCAAGCATGCATATGAAGTTGTTATACTGCCAGGTTGTATAATTAATACGGTCAAATGGTTTGTTTTACAAGTTATATACTTTGTATTATCAATTCTCAGATCTCAGTCATTGCAGCAATTATTATTGATTTTAATGGATGTTCAAAACAGACCTGATGTAAGGTGTCATATCCATATTGTTATAGATACTCTTTTACTAATACAATGGCTGAACTAACTATAATTTCTCACAATGTTAGAGGATTAAATTCTCCTACTAGCAGCCAAATATTATCGTAGTCTTAAAGCGGATATTATCGCACATCAGGAAATACACCTTGCAGATGGTTCCCCATTTCCGTATTTACATAAGCAATATTCGCAAGTTTATTATACTACTTTTCACTCTGTTGCTTTTTGTATAAAATCAGCCCTAGGGTTTCAAGTGACTAAAGTAGTAAAGGATCCTAATAGCCAATACATTATATTACAAGGTACATTATTGGGTAAATCATACACATTAGCGAATGTTTATGCTCCTTCTGAAGGCCAGAAGGTTTGTTTTCTAGCCTTATTTAGTCAGATAGATAAATTGGCTCATGGAGTGTATATACTGTATTAATGAGAGATTTTAACATGGTAATGTCTACCACTTTAGATAAAACACCATCATCTAGAATATATACCCATAAACCCCCAGCAACATTTACTAAACTCCTTAAATCTTTAGCTTTAGTAGATGCCTGGCGTTCACTACATCCCTCAATAAGGAATTATACTTTCTTTTCTTATCCACATCAAGGTTATTCCCGCATAGACTACATTTTTTTTTTTTAAAGGTTAATTTTTATTGAATTTTAACAACATAAAATCAGAAAGAAGAAAAGCAAGTAAGAAGAAAAGAAGGGAAAAGTGGGGAGAAGAGGTATGGCTGAAAAAGCAACTATCAATGGTTGGTCAAGGTGGCTGGCGAGTCGAGCCAAGGGTTCCAAATATTCTCAAACTTCTTTGGGCATCCTCGTGCCAAGTACGTAAGCTTGTACAGTTCCAGTTGCGAATTAACCAGTCCAATCCATCTACTCAGAGATGGTGGCGATGGGCCCATCCAGTGCAGGGCAATGACTTTCTTTGCGTAAAAGAAGAGCAACCGCATCAGGCATCTAGTGTTTACTCTGGGTATCACGGAGTCAAGGAGACCCAGAAGACATGTAGCAGGGTTAAGTATCTGGGGAAGGTCCAGTTCGGTAGCCATGAAGCTCAAAATTGCCTTCCAATATCGGAGTATAACTGGGCAATCCCACATTAGATGTATGAAATTAGCTACAGGAGCACCACATCTCGGACAGCTGGGTGAAGCTACTTTTCCCATAGTAAATAGTTTCTGAGGGGTGAGGTACGTTTGATGAACTATCTTAAACTGTATAAGCCTGTCTCTTACACTTACTAAAGGGATATATAGATTGTCTATAATTTCTTCCCAATCATCCGGGTCGACATGAACCCCACTACTCTCCCACTTATACTTCACTCTGGGTCGGGGATCATATCTATTAGAGATTAAGTGCCTATATGCATTGGATAGAAGCTTGACCTTAGCGGGTTGAGATATCAATTTTTCCATCCCTGCGTATTGCAGGAGGAGAGGAGGGGTTGGGAATTGCGTGGAGCAAAGATGACTGATCTGGTTATAACGGAATTCGGACAAATCAGGCAGAGAGAGGACCTGGCGAAATTCAGGCAGGGTGCGAAGAGTTCCATCAGCGTATACTTGTGACAGCCGCTTTAGGCCAAATTTAGACCATGTTCCCACCTCTGTGAATGTGGCTAAGTGTGGATAATTACTATTACCCCACAAAGGTGAATCTGGAGAAAGACTGGTATCTGCTTTAGTGAGTTGCACAATTGCATCCCAGGCTCTCTTAGTGGCATCCATTACAGGTAACAAAGGGCCAAGATCCTTTCGAGTCCTATATAAAGCATTGTGCAGGCTTTCCACAGAAGTGAGATAGAGTGCCTCTATTATGGATGCCGGGTTATCAGCGTCAAACACCTTCCAACCGGCTGCATGTGAGGCCTGGGAGGCAAGATAGTATAGCTCATAATTGGGAGAGGACAGACCCAACTGATCATGAGGAGCATTAAGAATGGCTCTGGACAGAGTGGGTGTTTTATTCCCCCAAATAAATTCAGATTGCGTTCGGTCTAGATCATGTAAGGCTTTCTTGGGTATGTGGCAGGGGGTATTACTCAGTATATAGAGAAATTTAGGAAGATAAATCATTTTGCATATATTTATTCTGCCAATTAGCGTGAGAGGGAGTTTGGTCCAGTGTGCAAGTGTGTCCTTGAATTTACGGAGTAAGGAGTGTAAATTATGCTGCAAAAATAATGTTGGATCTTTGTGCACCATTATCCCTAGGTACTTAAAATTATCCGCTACTTTTAGGTTATAGACTACATTTTTACTCCGATTCACATGCTCTCGCAAATTACAGATACGACTATTCATCCTATTATGTGGTCGGATCACGCAGCTATAGGGATGACTATAATATACCGACCAAATTTAGGCCCTAGAACTGGTTCGCGGTTGAATGAAGCATTGTTGTCTATCCCAAATATTAGCAAAAATATATATATTTTTAGCTGCATTAGAGCTCCCAAAATGTAATCAACAAGATTTAGAAACTTTAAATGCAGAAATTACAACAGATGAGGTAGAGTCGGCCATAAAACATATGAAAACTAAATCAAGCCCAGGACCTGATGGGTTTTCCCTAGCATATTATAAAAAATTTGCAACATTACTTATACCCCATTTGACTGCGGTTTTTAACGAGATACTGGAAGGCCACTCTATCCCAAACTGAATAAGGATCATACAGACTCACAAAATTTTAGACCAATCTCCATAATCAATGTCGACATGAGATTATTAGCTAAAATAATGGCCAATAGATTAAACAAATACATACCAAGGTTAGTCCATCCGGATCAATCAGGGTTTATATTACATAGACAGACCTCGGATAATATTAGGAGGCTCATAATTTCTATAGACTATGTTAATACTAAATATCTGCAAACCATAATATTATTATTGGATCTGAAAAAAGCATTTGATTCAGTGAGATGGTCACATATTTAAAATGTTTTCGGTTTATTTGGCATTTAAGGAAAGTTTATAAATATGATACGGGTGCTTTACTCAAATCCTACGGCTAAAATCAAATGCATGGGACTGCTTTCCCCCAGTTTTCCAATAATGAGAGGTACACGCCAAGGGTGTCCCCTTTCACCAGTAATATTTGCACTTGCTGTAGAACCCCTGCCACAGTTAATTAGACAAGACCAGAATATTGGAGGAGTACAAATCAAAGATATGGAATTTAAAGTAAGCCTTTATGCGGATGATATCTGTTTAACGGTTACCAAACCTCAGACATCTCTCCCAAATTTATTTGCCTTGTTAGATAAATTTTCCACCATATCTGGCCTAACAGTAAACATTTTTAAGTCTCAGGCAATGCCATTGAATACCCCAAAACATGTGGTTAAACTTTTGGAACTTAACTTTCCATTTATTTGGAAACACTCTTTCATAGAATACCTGGGAGTTATTATTACACCAGTTTATACAACACTTTATAAAAACAACTTCCCCAAATGAATTAAGAAGTTAACTAAAGATCTCGAGGAGTGGTCTCGATATGCCATATAGTGGTTTGGGAGGATCCATGCAGTAAAATTGACCCTAATACAAAGAATATTATACAAATTTTGTACGTTACCAGTTACAGTGAAAGACATAGCTTATCTCCAAAGTAAAATAAATAAATTCATTTGGGCTAACAAACCATCAGGCATAAATAAAAACACTATGTATAGACTTCCCATTAATGGGGGACTGGGAATGCCTAACCTATTAATGTACTATAAAGCTGCGAGGATCTCGCAGACCACACTGTGGCACCTACCACAAGTTGAGAATCGATGAGTACAACTAGAGGCACTGTTAGCACATCCCACTGATCTTACATTTTATTTATGGACAGATAAAACACTAATCAAATCTATTCCAGTATCTGGTGCGGTACTAAAACATACTATCAAAACATGGCATGATAGTCTGTGGAAATTTCAACCGGCAGAGACCAGTAGCATTCTCATACCAATACATAATAATCCACTTTTTTCTCCCTAGTTACGCAACCATTGCATTTCAATGGTGGAAAGACAATGGTAAAGGATATGCTATTATCGACCTATATTAACATCCCTTTTCTCATAAGATTGTTTATATTTAAAATAATGAATGCTATGTTATCTGTTATTGTATATGATACCAGAAAAATAAAAGAGATATTAAAAATTTTTTATCTTATCTGCAGCTGTGGCTGTTCTGGGCTCTCTGCCAAAAGCCAATTGAGTTAGAAACATTGTTTCTTTTTCTGCCTGTTCAGCGCAGAGACAATCGGGACTTTCCAGTACAAATGAGGGACTGCAGGTTGAGCTGTCAAAAGAGGGACTGTCCCTCTAAAAACGGGACAGTTGGGCGGTATTTATCTAAAGCATGGCTGTTGTGACTGCAAAAGTATATGCATTTGTATCCATTAAATAAAAGCTTGGTTGCAGTGTCGGACTGGAGGATTCAAGGCCCACCGGAACTTCTGACACGGGCCCCCCTCCAGGCCCCTCTGGCAACCCCACTCCAGGGTCCCCTGCCTAGCGGCAATCTGCCTCCAGGCCCCCTGCCCCAGCGGCAGCTCTCCAGGGGCAGTGAGCTGGAGCATGTGAGCGTGGGACCCTTTGGCCTAGGGGCGGCACAAGTAGAAACCTGGGCCTGTGCACAAACAATGCCCCTTGTTTTCAATACATTTACAGGCCTGGATTTGTGGACAGGCCAATAAGGCATTGGGGGAAGAGTGTGCAAAGTTGGGGAAAGCAGTTTAGTGTGAGTGGAGAAGCTTGCTGCTGCTGCTGCTGTATATAAATGATGATTCCCCTAGACTCCTGCATAAATGATCCCTTTTCTTTTCACACATTACTCAGGAATGGCTGAATTTTATTCCTACACCAATTATGCAGTAGTTATACAACAGGTAACTAAAAGATTGCTTATAAGGCCTATACATCATACATGTGTGTGCACTTATTCAGTCCCACATCTCTGGCTAAAATCTACAATGTAGTAAGTAGTTGCATACCTCCCAACTGTCCCGTTTTCTACAGGATTTTGACAGCTCAGCCCGCAGTCCCGGGTTTCTTACTCAAAAATCCAGAGTGTCTTTTTGATCTCCTGCACTGATGCCCGAAAAATATACAAAGTTTCTGAAACTTAATTAAAATAAGAGCCTTTTTGGAGTGCCCAGAACAAGCTGCACTTTGATACTTTTGTAACAATAAGCAAAGAAACACTTGGGAGAACTGAAGGGCAATTCACTTTTATTACCAAAACTGTAATAACACATAAAACATTACACTAAAACTCCTAGAAATGTTTTCAAACTTTTATAACCTGCCACGTTTAATTTTTTCAAATGTTGTGAGGTATGGTTGAACCATAGCTAAGATATTATTAAAAGACTGGCAAAAGCTACCTGGTGCAAGATTAGAGCAAGGAGGCGTAGGATGCACCATTATATTTCTCATGCATTTGTAAGAACTTCCTGTTAAAAACCTGTAGGGTTTTACAGCTGCCCTTTTGGGTAATCATCAGCATTTATTTATATAGGGTGTTTGTTCATGTTTATTGCAAAAAGGATATTAGAGGGCACCCTCTTTAGCAGGCCAGTAGTGATGTACGGGCAGGCTCTATATTTTGTCCAATTTTTTTTTTCATTCTGTAGGTAACTTTACACATAACAGCATCTTTTACATGGACTCCCATAGACTCCCATAAATTGTTGCGTTTCAAAAACAAATTGTCGCCTATTGAGTTCAATGCATTTGGTGAATTATATGCCGATTCACAATTTTTCAGCAAAGCAAAACAGGTCAGATTCACCCATCACTGTATATACTTCTATCACAAATTGAGACAGATTGCTTGTTAGAATTTATCACTGGCGTTTAAAATATAATGATATCCTTTTGTGCAATAATTTTATTCTCATTATCCACTAGAAATTAGGGATGCACCGAATCCACTATTTTGGATCCTCGGATTCAGCCGAATACCGAACCGAATCCGAATCCTAATTTGCATATACAAATTAGGTGTGGGAAGGGGAAAACATTTGTTACTTCCTTGTTTTGTGACAAAAAGTCACGCGATTTCCCTCTCTGCCCCTAATTTGCATATACAAATTAGGATTCAGTTCGGCCGGACAGAAGGATTCAGCCGAATCCGAATCCTGCTGAACAAGGCCGAATCCTGGCCGAATCCCGAACCGAATCCTGGATTCGGTGCATCCCTACTAGAAATACGTATTTTGTTTATTTTTTACCAGTGTATACAGCCACAAATACTTATGTACAATGAGAGACATTCCTGCTCTGTACTGAGGATATTTTTGTTAAAAGAATGTATTTTTCTAGACAAAATTTATTTGGGACAAAACGGCACCCCATATCTTTGGTAACATCACAAGAAAATAGTTGAATAAATATGAGCTGAAGCTTTTCGGAGACATGAATTATCCCTTATTTTTTGGTTTCTCAGTTACCTTGTAAAATTTCTAAACTGTTAACCTTTGGTAAATTTTATTCCAGTAACTATGTGTGTTAGTGAAACTCAAGAAGCATGCTCAGGTTTTTTGCTAAGAAATATATTCACTAACGTGCCAAATTATGAAAAATGAGTGTCCAAGAACTACCTTAGGTTTATGGTATAAAATTGAGAATCTTGTTGTCCACGTAATCTCCATACATATTCTTTCTGATCCTGCTGGTGAGTGTCGGACTGGGCTGGCGGGATACTGGGAAAAAACCCAGTGGGCCCCGCCAGCCCAGACCAGCTGTTGCTGCTGCCCCAACCTCCATCACAGGCCTGCAGCCTCAGGGGCCCCCCACACCATCCCCCCGGGCCCCCAGGGCAAACTCCTCTGTGACGCATGCCGTATTTACAGCACTACTGGAAGGAAGGGAGGTAAGGCGAGGGAGTGCAGGATTGGGTCTGGGCCGACACGGCTCAAAAGAGCCCAAAACTGTTTTTTGTTCCTGGTTTCCTGCTGGCCCAGTCCGACCCTGCCTGGCCAGACTGGGCAGGGTTGGTGGAGGGGGGTTGTGGCTGGGGCCTGTGTTATCTTTGTGGCAGGGGCCTGGGGCCCCTGAAGCAGCAGGGTTGCACTGGGGATCAGGCAATAATGTTACTCAATGCTGTAAGCATTTTCCACTGGTAATCACCTGACAGGAAGTGCACCAGCAGACTGGAAACCACTTGCATTTCTGCATTTTATGCCAAAGCCCTTGCTTTATGCCATAGCAGAGAAAACAAAACGAATCTGTGTGTGTGTGTATATATATATATATATATATATATATATTTTTTTTTTTTTTTGTATCTATCTGTATTGCACAAGTTGAAAAAAAGCCTATGAAGGTAATTGGTCCTTTAACCCTTTGTGTGAGCATGCCCAGCTTTTGCACAATATTTCAACGAACTACCCTCTAGGGCAGTAATTAAATTGGGGATTTAAAAACAGAGTACTCAGAGAACATATAAACCATTAACTGTTAAGTCATGAATTTTGGATAACTAGCAATTGGACACCTACAAAGACACCAACAAATCAGATGAGACTGCATTTATTGCCCAGGAAGACAAATCTTGCATCAAATGTTTTTGCTTTTTTTTTAAATTAATTTGTATTATCATTTTTCATTTTGACAAACATGCAAACTTTACCTCAGTTTCTAATGACCCTGTTACAGGGTGATCCCCAAATTTGGGCCCTAAGGCTACCCTCCACTGATCCTGCCTGCTATTCCCTAGAGACTTTCTTTAAAACTATGGCGATACTCTACGATGACCCGGATCGTGCTTCTTCAGCCGACTTTGCTATTCGTAAATTAGGCCAGGGGAAGTGGGATGCGGAGGTGTATTGCACTGAGTTCCGCCGGTGGGCTGTAGAAACTGGTTGGAATGACATGGCTCTTCGCAGCCAGTTCCGTATTGGACTTTCAGATTCGGTCAAAGACAGCCTGGTAAATTATCCTCTTCCAACCTGGATCTCATGTCTCTTGCCATCCAGGTAGATAGAAGACAGAGGGAAAGAAGGGGTGAGAGGGGTACTTCTTTTCATTCTGGGTTTACCAATGTTAAGTCTAACTTTCCTAATGTGGTGACCAATGTGAAGTCCCCTAGTCCCTCTGTGCCTCTACCTCAGGAGGAACCCATGCAATTGGGCATATCCCATCTAACTCCTGAGGAAAAGGCTCGCAGGCGGTCCTTGGGTTTATGCATTTAATGTGGGGAAAAGGGTAATTTCCTAATTCATTGTCCTAAGAGGCCGGGAAACTTCCAAGCCTAAATGGAGAAGGGGAGCTCCATTTGGGTAAAGATGTTTCCTCTCCCCATTCTTCCTCTAGGATTTTGATACCGGTTAAGTTAACCTGGCCTACAGGCTCTGTCAAATTGTCCGTGGATTCAGGGGCAGAGGGGAATTTCTTGGATGCTGCCTTCGCCGCAAGATTTTGTATTCCTCTAACCCCTTTAAATCCTCCTATGAGTATATTAGTGGTCGATAAAAAAACCACTTAGGATCAAGTTTGGTGACTAAAAATACTGAGGTCTTATCTTTGTGTTCTAATAACTTGCACTGCAAAGATTTATCCTTTTATATTATTGAGGGTACTTCTTTTCCTCTAATCTTGGGATTACCTTGGTTACAAGCACACAACCCACATATTGACTGGGTAACTGGGGAGGTTCTTCAATGGGGTTTAAAATGTCAGGGGTCTTGCATTTCCCCGGTGGTAGCAACTACATCTCTTGAGGGAAAACGACTTTAACACCAGGGACGGCCACTACGAATATTTAGTAATGCTGTGTGGTCTTTGTAAAACCCCCGCAGTGTTTCAGGAATTTGTCAATGACATCTTCTGGGACCTGCTGGGGTTATTCGTAGTGGTCTATCTAGAAGATATCCTGATCTTTTCTTCCAACCTGAATGATCACCGTAAACACGTGCAGGAGGTGTTACTCAGGTTGAAGAAAAATAACCTCTACACCAACTAGAGAAGTCTGTCCAATTTTTGAGGTTTAATATCTCTAGTAAGGATCTGGAAATGGATCCTGGGAAAGTTAAAGCGGTACTAGACTGGGCTCAGCCTCTTTCTTTGCGACCAAAAGGTTCTTAGGGTTCACCAACTATTACCGCCAATTTATAAAAAACTTTTCCTTGATAGTGGTCCATATTACTGATTTAACAAAGAAAGGTGCAGATCCGAGTATGTGGCCCCCAATTCTATTCAAGCCTTCAAAATCTTCAAAGAGGAGTTTGTGTCTCCCCCCCATTCTTCTTCACCCTGATACCACACTTCCATTCATTGTTGAGGTTGATGCCTCAGAGGTTGGGGTGGGGGCAGTCCTTTCTCAAAGGCATCCAACAACCAACAAGGTACACACTTGTGCCTTTTTCTCTAAAAAAATTTCGCCTGCTGGGGCCAATTATGATATCGGGAATAGAGAATTGTTGGCTGTTAAGTGGGCCTTTGAGGAATGGCGACATCTGTTGGAGGGGGCTAAACATTTGATAACGGCCTTTACTGACCATAAAAATTTGTTATATATCGAGTCTGCTAAGCGGTTGAATCCTAGGCAGGCCAGATGGGCTTTATTTTTCATCTGGTTTCATTTTTCTCCAAAAACACCAAGGCAGATGCACTCTCTAGAAATTTCGAATCCAACTCATCTGATTCTAGTGAGTGCATTCCGATCATTCCTGGTGAGTTAATTGTGGCAGCTCTGGGATCAGATCTTGCCACCCTATTATCCTCAGTCCAGTCTTCTGCTCCTGTAGAAACTCCCCCTGGGAGATTATTTGTTCCTGAGAATTTGAGGGAACAGGTGTTGGGCGAAGCCCATGATTCCAAAATAGCGGGACACCGTGTCATCACTAAAACGGTATCCCTCTTGTCTCGCAATGTATGGTGGCCTTCCTTTAAGCAGGATGTCAAAAGATTAATTGATTCTTGCTCTATTTGCCAAAGATAAAAATCCTCCAGGAATTTGTCGCAGGGATTGTTAAGGCCACTACCTATCCCTGACAGACCCTGGTCCCATCTCTTGATGGATTTTATTGTTGATCTTCCCCCTTCTCAGGGGAGAATGGTAATTTGGGAGGTGGTGGAGAGGTTCAGAAAAATTAGCAATTTTATTTCTCTCCCACACCTCCCTTCTGCCAAAACCTTGGCTGAGTTATTCATTTCTAATATTTTTAAGTTACATGGTTTCCGGTCAATATTGTTTCTGATAGAAGGGTACAATTTTTTTCAAAGTTTTGGCGAGCTTCTGCTCTCTGGTTGGGATTGAGTTATCTTTTTCTACTGCATATCACCCTCAAACAATTGGTCAAACCTTAAGGGTTAATCAATCTTTTGAGCAATTTCTAAGGTGTTATGTGTCTGAAAACCAGTACTCATGGGCTGAACTATTACCCTGGGCAGAATTTGCTTACAATAATGCAACTCATTCTTCAACTGGTGAATCTCCATTCTTTATTGTTAATGGTTTACACCCCAAAGCATTTTCTTTTTCTGGTTCATTGTCCTCTGTATCCTCTGTCAATTCTTCTCTCAAACAGTTTGGAAAAATTTGGTGTGAGGTGCACAACTCTCTTTCTGCAGCTACAGCCACTCATAAAAAAGCAGCCGATAGATTTGGTCGAGAGGCACCCAAATATCAGGTAGGAGACTCTGTATGGTTATCTACAAAAAACATTAAGCTTAAGGTCCCCTTTTTCAAGCTGGGGCCCAGGTTTATTGGTCCATACCCCATCATTGAAATAATTAACCCTTATTCTGTTCGTCTCAAAACTACCTGATAACTCTTGGATTCCTGTTGGTGACATCAGGCCTGACCGTCTCAGGAAACAGTTCCAGTGGTCCCCCCTAGAGGGGGGTAATGTAATAACAACTTACCCTGGTGGTCTAGTGGGGGGACGGCAGGGACGCCTGCTGCCCCCTCGGCGGGGAAGCCCGCCGCGTCAGTCTCCACCGCAGGCACCGGTTTCTTAGGGCGCGCCTCTTCCTGGTTTAAAGGCGCTGTCGTGATGACGTCAGCGCACATTGGCGCGAAAATTCAAATGTACTTAAAGGGACATTTTTAATTTTCACACTGCCCGTTATAGGAGTTTGTGGTGCTCCTGAGCTTTAAGCTAATCTGTCTGAACCTGTTTTGATTCCTGTTGTGACCCTGCCTGGCTTTTGACTATTCTGACCTCTGGATCCTGACCCTTGCCTGAATACCGACTACCTCTTCTGCTAAAGCCTTTCTGATTGATCTTCCCGTTTGACCCTTGCCTGCCTGACTACGCTTATTCTCTGCCTGCCTCGACCCAGCCTGATCTGACTACGATTTTGCCTTACGTCTTGTACCACGACCTTCTGCCCAAAGACTTTGCTTACAGTTGTGCCCCTTCGCTTGTTTAGAACCTTTCGCCTTGCACCTCTCGTTGCACCTGGCCGCATCCGAGTAGCTGAGGGCTCCTCCCAAGGCCAAAGGCGGCTGCTACAGGCAGAAGCACGAGCCGAGACCAGGGTGCTTGGCATTGGTTCTAGATTCAGGGTGCCAAATGTTACAGTTTAGCCGTCAAGATGTGGTAAGCCATCCTTTGAGATGGGTTTTTTAATCTTGGACTTCTATCTCCTAAAATAAATATCATGATATTGTTATCATGATCTGATCACCCTCTCTAAGGGTAAGGGTACACCTGGAGATTTAATCTCCCTGAACTGCTTCCCCGCAGACTTTAATGAAAAAACGCCTGCGACAATGCACTCGTGGTGCTTCGATTTCTGAAATCGCCCAAAGTTTACTCATGAGGAAATTCAATGAATTTTGTTACAACAGCACCATCTGCTGGCCAGTTTCCCACCTTTCTGACCACCAAGTCAAGGAAGTTGTCAGGAGAAAGAAAGAGGCTGTTCTGATATTTTTCTGCTTAGGAAAACAATTTCTCAAATCTTTTCTAAGCAGAAGAACATCAGAGCAGCTTATTTTTTTTTTCCTGACAACTTCCTTGACTACTTGGTGGCCAGATGGGTTGGAAACTGACCAGCAGATGGTGCTGTTGTAACAAAATTCATTCATATTCACAGTACATGTATCCTTTAATATCTTGGAATTATAGAAAAATAAATAATGAACGTACATTACAAAAGTTCTTAGAATAGCACTCTCATCAATTTCACATTCACTTATTTTAAAGGTTTACTTATCCTTTAAAGGAGAAGGAAAGGTAAAAACTAAGTAAGCCTTATCAGAAAGGTCCATCTAAATATACCAGTAAACCCCAAAAGTAGCGCTGCTCTGAGTCCCCTGTCAAAAGAAACACTGCATTTCTTTCCTTCTATTGTGTACACATGGGCTTCTGTATCAGACTTCCTGCCTTCACCTTAAACCTCATTGCCCTGGGCAAGAGCATGCTCAGTTTGCTCCTCTTCCCCCGCCCCCTCCCTTCTCTACTGTAATCTGAGCCCAGAGCAGGGAGAGACTCAGACAGGAAGTGATGTCACACCACATTAATACTGCAGCTCCTATCCTAAACAAACAGAGTTTCTAGAGCTATTTACTCAGGTATGGTAAAACATTCTACAGAATAAAAATAGCATTCTAGCTTACACTATTGCAGCTAATCTATTGGCAATAAAATACCTCCGTAGCTTTCCTTCTCCTTTAACATTATACGTAGCTACATAATGATTTCCAGTATAAGTAAGCACTTTATATTCTGATGACAGTATTATTTTAATGGGAAATTTTGTTAGTGCAATTTGTTTTTTAGACTATTACTGTCTACAGTGATGGTGATGTGCTGGGTCCCATAAACTGCAAGCCGGGGGCTTTCATCCTTGTGCCTGTTGGGGGTTTCTGTGCCACGGGACAGCACAGACTGGATGAATTTAACCCCATCTGCATCTGTACATTACAAGTGTAGAAGCTGTTGCTGGGGCCATGCTATAAATGCCATTCTCACTGGAGTGACACAGTGGCAAGATACAAAACAAATCCAACTGTTACAATCTGGGAGGAGGCATACAGATCAGAACAAACCAGGTCTAGAACCCACCATGAAGGCTAAATGATAAGGGTCACTTCCATTGCCTGTTTCAGGTAGTTCCATACACTATCTATGTGGAATATAGACCTATCCTAACCTGTGTAGGTTACAATATGTTAGCAACCAGAACCTGTCTGATGCTCATGTAAATCTCCAGCTTATGTAAATGTTGGGCCAATGCATTACAGCGCCATCAAATATGAACATAGTTATGCTATTAGACCTTTATTTGCCTTATCTGTTCCTGTGGTCCATCTTCTGCACATATATGTACCTGAATAAAGGAAAGTGGTAATAAGAACCAGGAAAAGCAGTACTATGTTACAATTACTTTTATTAAACTGACGTTTTGTTACCTTCACCAAATTCAGAGCATGGTTTAAAAAAAACGTAGCGTGCTGCAGAATTAAATTGGAAGCCTTTTGGTCTTCTAATCTCAGTGGGCAAGGAGAACACCTTTACTTGAAACCTCAATTTTAAATCCCGATTTTAAGTTTCCCCACATTTTTTCCTGTGGTCCCACAAATGCATAATATAATGTATAATACATTTCCCTTATTTTACATTTTCCTGAATTTTAAACATTTTTTATGGTCCCCTGAAAAAACAAAAATGGGGGATCTACTGTAGAAGTTTAAATGTAATCACTGTACTTATTTTATCATGGGACCAGTGTTCTACTGAGGGTTTTGTCAAACACAGGGGGAGATTTTGGAACTTGGAATAGATTGCAATCGTTTTTATCGACAGCTTTACTACTTCTTTCAGTAATTAAACCTAGCCACATATGCACCATTGTAGTAACAACTCAGCAGTTAGCTTTGATCAGTCATGGGAAATCCATGTTTTCATAACAGCTAGGGACATCACCTGGCTTGTATTTAAAAGGGTTGTTCACCTTTGAGTTTAATTTAATATGATGTAGAAAGTGACATTCTGATACAATTTGCAATTGCAACCATGCATTATTAATAAAATACTGGAATATAATTAAGAGAAAGCCTGAATAGAAAGATGAGTAATACAAAGTAGCAATAACAATACATTTGTAGCCTTTGTTTTTAGAAGGGGTCAGTGACCCCCATTTGAAAGCTTGAAAGAGTGAGAAAAAGAAAAAGAAATAACTCAAAAACTATGAAGAATAAATGAAGAAGACCAGTTCAAAATTAATTTAGAATTAGCCATTCCATAGCATACTAAAAGTTACCTGAAAGGTGAACCACACCATTAAGTGATCGAGCTGTTAGAAATAATTCCTGCTGCCACTGTTATACATATGTAAGAAAAGGAACCTGGATAGGAATCCTGGTTATTTTTGTATGTTTTACAGAAAGAGTGGCACCCCAATATCTCAGGGCCTCAGTGCTTCTTAATCTGCAACTGGCTCCAGCTTTTGTAGAACTGTTGGTCATAAGCAATTAGGGATGCACTGAATCCAGGATTCAAATTGAGATTCAGGCTTTTTCAGCAGGCGAATATTTGTGCCTGACTGAACCGAATCCGAATTTGCATGTGCAAATTAAGAGAGAAAAGGGAATCTCGTGACTTTTCGTCCTAAAACAAGGAAGTACATTTTTTTCTCTTCTCACCCCCAATTTGCATATGCAAATTAGGATTCAGAGCAATATTAAAATTGTGCACCAATTAGTTTGTTCCTAAGAGCCCCTCTGTGTTTCATTTCTGTCAATTGAGCTGCAATACTAGCTGGTTACGGCGGTTTCCTTTTCTTGATGCAATGAAGCCAGAGGCATACACAGATGACAGTGGCTCTGCAAAACTATATAAAGCTCCCAAATCAAACTCAAGATGGTATTGGCAAAATACAAAGTAGTGACAGGATGCCATCACACCCCATTTCCAGACCCACCCAGATACTTGTGTTGTTGTCTCTACTGTTCATAGATCACTTATATTACATATTTGAAAAGAATTTCCAAGGATGTGTGTTGACATTAGTCATCCCTGTGCCTACAAAAATTGCCTTCACCAAGGATAAAGTGCCCAACCTATTTGAACATTAAATAAACTCAACAGGCTTTCCACTGATATAGGTTTATGCAACTTAAACTGGCCATAGACGCAAAGATCCGATCTTACGAATCAACGTACGGTCGGACTTTCCCATCTCCCGACCTGCCACTAACCATTCAGATCAAAGTCTTACCATTCCGATCAAATAAAGTAGTAAAAGAACAGATCAGCCAATGTTCTACTTCTGACAGCAATCGTACGATAGTTATGTCCAATAAAGCTAGTGACAGTCTCCCACTGAAAATCGTACGATCGGCAATACATGCAGAGATATTATCGGCAGGCGACAGAAATTTTCTAACCTGTCCGATCGACCAAACGACGATCTCCGCCGGACGAAAAATGTCGGGACTCTCCACACGGTCCGAAAATCGGATTGTTGCGTCTATGGCCAGCTTTAGTTAGGCTCAAGTACAAGCATTAGATCTCTTATCTCAAAGCCCAATATCCAGTAGGCTTCAGATTACAGGAAGGCCATCAACAGAGTGTTGAAATTATTATAGAGAAAAAAATTAAATAATTAAAAAAAAAAATGAATAATCTTCTTAAAAAGGACTCTGTGAGAGATGGCCGTCTCATAATGCAGAACGTTCTGGATATCAAGTTTCTTTATAAGAGATCCCATTTTTAGTGTTTCTTCATATATGCTGATCTTACTTTATCAATATTAGACTTTTACAAAGAATAATGATACATACAACATCTTTAGGGTTAATTTGTGAAATCACAGCTTTATTGCTAAAATAAAATGATAGATCAATAATTGGGGCTCGGTACCATCTGCAGCTGATTCTTGATGCCAATGACAGTCTTATGGGAAGGGAAAAGCCTGTAATCTTTTACTTGGATGCCGCAGATGGGTAGTCCTATCTATGAACCCTAACTTGGTTCTTTGATCCTGAGGAAGGCAAAAATACTAATTCAAAACTTTGAGGCAATTTGCTTCAGAAAAGGGAAAAATTCTTTCCTGACTCCTTAACGGCAATCAGAATTACTCACAGGATCAATACACCTATGCTGTGGTAAGACTGTATGGGCAGAAGGCAGGGGATGACGGTGAAAGGCACAGGAGAAGGTGAGTAGTCTGAGGCAGGGGCACAATAATACAGGTTTAAAAAGGGAGCTATTTTGCATGCTAAAGGCGGAAGCCAATAGTGTGAACTGATGGGAGAGGGGCAGTGACAGGACAATCATTATGTGGGCCAGAGGGAAGAGTACAGTGATATATGTAAAAGCTGTAGGGAGAGAAGGAGGGCCAATGGTGAAATACTAGTGGCTGATGGTTTGGGTTTAACGCAGGAAGTGATGGTGTTTGAGGGGAATATTTGTGGGCTGCTGTTAAAATGCCGATGGTGTAGGTCCGAAGTTAAATGGCCGATGGTGTTGGCTGGAGTTAAAGGGACAATGATGTGGGCTGGCGTTAAAGGGCCAATGGTGTGGGCGACCATTAAAGGGCCGATGGTATGGACTGGTGTATAAGAGCCGATAGTGTGGGCTGGAGATAAAGGGTCGATGGTGTGGGCCGGGGTTAAAGGGCCGATGGTGTGGGCTGGAGGAAAAGGGGCCGATAGCGTGGGCCCAAAGTAAAATGGCCGGTGTTGTTGGCCAGAGGAAAAGGGTCAATGATGTGGGCCGAGGCAAAAAGGGACGATTATGTGGGCCGGAGCAAATAGGGCCATTGGTGTGGGCTGGAGGAAAAACGGCAGATGTTGTGGGCAGGAGGAAGAGGGGCCAATGGTGTGGGCCAGAGGAAAAGGGGCTGTTTGTGTGGGCCAGAGTAAAAAGGGCCGTTAGTGTGGGCCAGAGGAAAAAGGGCCAATGATGTGGGCCGTAGCAAAAAGGGCCAATGTTGTGGGGCCCAGGAAATAGGGCCATTTGTGTGGGCCAAAGGAAAAAGGGCCATTGGTGTGGGCCAAAGGAAAAAGGGCCATTGGTGTGGGCCAGAGTAAAAAGGGCCAGTGTTGTGGGCCGGAGGAAGAGGAGCCGATTGTGTTGGCTGGAGGAAAAAGGGCTGTTGGTGTGGGCCAGAGGAAAGAGGGCTGATGTGGGTCTGAGGAAAAGGGGCCGATTTTGTGGGCTGGAGGAAAAGAGGCCGGGGTTTTGGGCCGGAGGAAAAAGGGCCGATAGTATGGTGAAAATGGGCCGATGTTGTGGGCCAGAGGAAAAAGGGCTAATGTTGGCCAGAGGGAAAGAAGGCTGATGTTGTGGGCCGGAGGAAAAGGGGCCGATAGTGTTGGCCAAAATGAAAAAGGGCTGATGGTGTGAGCCAGAAGAAAAAGGGCTGATGTTGTGGGGCTGAAGGAAAATGGCCTGATGTTCTGGCCCCCGAAGGAAACTAGGCTGATGTTGTGGGCCAGAGAAAAAAGGGGCCGATGTTGTGGGCCGGAGAAAAAAGGAGCCAATGGTGTGGGCAAGAGGAAAAAGGGCAGATGGTGTGGGCCAGAGGTAAAAGGGCCGATGGTGTGGGCCAGAGGTAAAAGGGCCGATGGTGTGGGCCAGAGGTAAAAGGGCCGATGGTGTGGGCCAGAGGTAAAAAGGCCGATGGTGTGGGCCAGAGGAAAAAGGGGTGATGTTGCGGGCCAGGGAAAGAGGGGCCGATAGTGTGGGCCGGAAGAAAAGGGGCTAATGTTATGGGGCCGAAGGAAAATGGGCTGATGTTGTAGGCTGAGGGAAATAATTCCAGACCTAGGCTGCCGATGAGGTGGGCTGGAAATAAAGTTGGCCATTGTTAAGGGCCAAATGCAGGGAGCTGACTCTATGAGCCTATGTTATGGGCCAAATGCAAGGATTCTAGGAGCTGAGGGCCAGAAACAAGGCTTGAAGATGTTGGCTGGAAGCAGAGTGGCCAATGTTATTAAGGGCCAGAAGCAGTGGATTGATTTTTAAAACCCAAGTTTTAGTAACCCAATTTGGCTGGAAAACTTGCAATCTGGCAACCCTTAAGCAGCAGCTGCTCTGTCTGTACTACTGTTTAGTCAGGGATCTACCGAGAGCTGTAACAGGGGAGGAGACTGAAGGAGCCAACACAGGGGCCGCCCTCTCCCTGACATCATCAACTGCTGCCCAAGCTCTGCTCCGTGCAGCTTGAACTACAGGCACAGCTCTATTGTTTTTAGCTACTAGGAGACGGGCTGAGGCGGGAGTGTCAGAAAGGGCGGGACAGAGCCTGGAGGGGGAATAAGTTCTCCCAGCAGCCATCCTACTCGACCTGTGCCTTCTCTCTGGATTTTCTCCGATCCTCTGCAACCAGGGGATCGGCCGCCATTACGGAAGACCAGACTTACTGCAGCCTGCACAGCACTCTCGGTGTCTGTGACGTTGCAAGAGTAGGAGGGTAAGCAACTTCCTCTTTTATAGCAGCCCTTCCTTAGTGCCCTCAACCAATCCCTCCGCCCATATAACCAGTCCCCAGGGTTTCCTCTGCTCCCAGCACCTGCCCACAGCCCCGGGCACCATTCATTAGCCACTTTGGTGCCATACATAACTGCCCTGGTCATGGCTGCAATTTTATAGACTGGGCTGGTAGAATAGTGTTACTAGTTCTAAGATGTATTATAAATGTAACTGGCACAGTATTTATCTTGTTAGGTGTAGTGGGGGGTATTTTACATGAAACTGATGCTGCATTTATTCATCATTGTGCTGGGATACTCTAATAGAACTGGATCTGGCAACTACCATCCTTCTGCTTGCAAACCCCAGTTGCTCACCCACTTCCGCTTTTTAAAGAAGCCTACTATATCATGCAGTCCTTTTGTTTTTACAAAGATGTAGGCACATCTGCCTACCCCTTTCTAAAGGATCCTATGTGAAAAATGTGATTAATAAGTATAAAAATATATATTTGACTAAATATTTAGCAGTTCCAGCTGTTTTATGTTGTCCTACTCTGTATGATTTGCAAAGGGGTTTACCCACAGGAAAAGTGTAAACTTCATACACCCCCCCCCAAACAGGGGCGCTGCTGCCACTGCTAGTAGCTTTTAAGGGGTTGTTCACCTTAAATGTCTATTGTTTTTGAGAAAATTAACATCTGAAGTTAGCAGGTCTTACTAGGGTAGAATTAGTAGAGGCACCAGGGGAGGGGTCGCAGATCCATTTTACACACAAATGCATCAGTGCATTGAAACTCTGTAATCTCTGTATTGGCAGTTGGAGCTTTAAAGGAAAACTAAACCCTAAAAATGAATTTGGCAAAAAATGCCATATTTTATATACTGATCTTATTTGCAGCAGCCTAAAGTATCAGCTAATCAATGATGCAGGACTTCGAACTTGTCACAGGGGGTCACTCACATGCTCAGTGGGATCTGAGCAGCTGTTGAGAAGCTACATTTAGGGGTCATGCAAATCAAGCAGAAAATGAGGTTGGTCTGTAATATAATTATGTAATAATCAGGGTTGATTATTAAATTCTAATGCTAGTTGCACTGGTTTCTATGATGCATGTAGTGATTATCTTTATTAATAATTATTAATCAGCCTTAGATTATGACATTTATATTCTATGTGTCCCTAAGCTCAGTAATTGACAGCAGCACAGAGCATGTGCAGTGAATCAGCAGAAAAGAAGATGGGGAGATACTGGGGCATTTTGGAGGGGGCACAGGTCTTCCCTGCTAAAGGGCTGTGGTTGCCTTGGGCTGGTACAGAAGCCCAAAGCATTATGTACAACATTTCTACCATACTTCTTTGTTAAGCTTTAGTTCTCCTTTAAAATCTACTGCGCATGTCTGATTCTTATCGGTTATTTTGCATGCTCTACTGCTATTGGTTGTTTACATTATCAGGAAGTAACAAGCTCTCTGTCAGAGAATACCAGCTTTGCCACGGTTCCGGTTTAGGACGGAGCTGCTGTGAGTGAGGGGGGAGCACGGGTCATGAGGAAGGAAGGGGGGAGTATGTTTGTTTCAGTGAGCGACTCCATGTAAACGATCGGATACGAATGCTGGGGGAGGGAGGGGGCACACAGTAAGGGAAAGGCAAAGTTTCTGATGTCAGGACGTCAGGAGTAAGTAAGGTGAACAACCCCTTAGGACAACTTTTTTTTTTTAAAACTCAGAATTGTGTTGCTTATAGTGTAGAGAGTGCAAATGCGCTAGAACAGGGTGGCACAGAGACCAAAATCGTCCCTGATAGCGAAGTGTGTTGTTATGTGACCGTGTGTATATATGGCTTATGTGTGTGCCAAATCTGTGGACATTAAACATTGTCTTGGCAGAGCCTGCACTATGGCAACCCCATTCCTATGAACAAAAGCAAAAAGGTGGTTAAATAAGGCAGCCTTTTTGCAGAAAACTTGGTTAGTTTTTTATGAAACAAAAGAAAAACAAATAGTATTATGGCAAAACTTTGGTTGCCATTTTTATTTGACCAGCCAGGCCTCATCATTTAAAGCCAAACCCGTCCACAATGCTATCAATGCTGAAAAATAAATAGAAAATAAAACATGTTAATAGATTTTTTAATTTCTGGCAATGGGGAAATGCATGTAATCACCAACAAATTTCCTCCCCCAGGGCTGACTAGGGTCCCATCTTAGCAGATACTTTGCTGCTCAAAATGGCGCCGCTGGACCTGGATAAATATGTGGAGATTGCCCGGCAATGTAAATATCTTCCTGAAAATGACCTGAAGGTGAGTTGTGATTCTGCCAAGACTTTACCGACTGTTTTTTGCTTTTTGTATTTGTGATGGCTGATTTCAGATTTGCAGATAGTCTTTTCCCTATGCAAATTTCCCAGATTGCTACAGTAGTCGTTTAATGGGGCTCTCCTCCCCACAAACAGGTTTTGCATAATGTGAGACCATGTATTTCTTAGCATTATGCCTCTATATGTTTTTTTAGTTGTTTCAAAGTTACTTGTAAATGTTGTTGTAATGTTATGCCTTATGATTTGCGGGTTCTTTTGCTATGGCCAATGTAGCAGAAGCCAATTCTCCTTCAGGTCTGTTAATCAGCTGACTTCTCCTACATTGTTTCAGGAGTCTGAAAATATTAAGAGCCAGACAGATACCACTTTCATTAGCAAATAACTTTTGAACAAATTAATGAATCTATTTTGTCAGGCTTTGTTTTATGTGCAAAGATATTTTATGGAAACGGCCTTATATTCTTAAGTGTGTACATGTGCGTTATAAGTACTACAACCAGTGACGTAACAACATCCCACTGGGCCCCCCTGCCAAAAAATACACAGGGATACACAGCCACCCCTGACCCGCTCCCCTTCCACTTGCCCTCGATTCACAGTAACTTTAGAGGAAGACCCCGAGGTACAGCCCCCCATTCCCCTGAGCCCCTCTGCGACTGCTTTATAGTTATGCCACTGATTCTAGAAAGTACACATGTTTTAAATAGAAGGTTGGTCCACTATAGTGGGGCAAATGGACTTTGTGGATTCAGTGGACGCTGACTGGCCCCCCATTAGAAATATCAGATCCAATAACTGATTTTTAAAAGGACGTGTCATACTTAGTATTTGAAATGGTAATGTTAAAAAAAGGTGCAAAAACATCTGATCTTCCAAAAATCAGATCTAAATGTAATTTATCTGATCCCATAGATTGAAAGGAAACCAATTTTCTGTCTGTGGGGAACTGTTCTCAGAGTGATGGCAGACATCTAAACTATAGGGTTCATGTAGTCAATTTGTTAAGATCCTGGGCTTTGAAGATGTCTGTTATTTTAAAATGATAAATCTAAATTTTAATAATTTTGAGTTCTGCTCCAAAACTCTGCATGAGAGCAATGATTAGAGCTTAAAGGAGCCATTCACCTTTAAATTAATCTTTAGTGTGATATAGAGAGTGATATTCTGAGACGATTTGCAGTTGGTTTTCATTTTCTATTATTTGTGTTTTTTTTTAGTTATTTAGCTTTTTATTCAGCAGCTCTCCATTCTGCAATTTCAGACTCTGGTTACTAGGGTATAAATTACCCTAGCAACCATGCGTTGATTTGAATAAGAGACTGGGGGACTAAACAGGGAAATTAAAACATATTTGGTCCTTGAGAAGTGGATAATTAGATTATGAATGCATAATGCACTTCCGCTAAGAAAAAATTACCCACAAAGAGGAAAGAATGGTGATGCAGGTAATCTTTATTTGCCTCACATGGTCCAAACATGGAATAGCTTCAATTTTGTTTCTTATTTGCCCTGCAGCTATCATTATCACAGAACACCTTAAATTGTTGCAGGATTGCCCACAATCAGGTGATCGTGCCAAAAAGACACTACATTTTTGTTGGTTGTGCCAGGAGAAAATTCTTATAAGGGCCACCTATGGCAAGTCTTTCTTGCTTGAGAATAAATTTTGGCATGGATTTCTGTTGCAGTAAAGTTACCCATAATAGTAAATAACTTAGAAGGTCACCCCCATTCTGAAAAAACCCTCTCTTGATCCCTCCAATCTTGACAACCTCCGACCTATCTCTCTGCTACCTTTCATCTCTAAACTACTTGAGCGCCTAGTCTACAACCGACTTACCTCATTCCTCTCTGACAATAACCTGCTGGACCCCCTACAATCTGGTTTTAAGCCACAACACTCCACGGAAACTGCCCTGACTCGACTAACTAATGACCTTTTAACCGCTAAAGCCAACAATCATTTCTCACTACTAATACTGCTTGACCTCTCAGCCGCATTTGACACTGTAGATCACCCTCTCCTCCTCCAGTCCCTCCAGTCGCTTGGCTTTTGTGACACAGCCCTGTCCTGGTTCTCTTCTTACATCACCAATCGTTCCTTCAGTGTCTCCTACAATGGAGTATCATCTTCTCCCCTACCTCTTTCTGTTGGAGTTCCTCAAGGCTCTGTCCTGGGACCATTACTATTCTCCCTCTATACTTCCTCCCTTGGCAAATTAATAAATTCGTATGGTTTCCACTACCACCTCTATGCTGACGATACTCAAATCTATCTCTAATCTCCTGATCTCAACCCAGAACTCCTAACTCGCGTCTCCTCCTGCCTGTCCGCTATCTCTACCTGGATGTCGCAACGCTACCTTAAATTAAACCTCTCTAAAACTGAAATGGTTCTCTTTCCTCCAAGAAACACCAGTAGCATCCCCGAAGTATCCATCATAGTTAACAATTCCACTATCACCCCCTCTCCCCAGGCCCGGTGCCTTGGGGTTATCCTAGATTCTGCCCTGTCATTCACTCCTCATATCCAGTCACTTATTAAATCATGTCACTTCCACCTAAGGAACATATCCAAAATACGATCATTTATCACCCAAGACGCTGCCAAAATTCTTATTCACTCTCTCATCATATCGCGTCTAGACTACTGTAACTCTCTTTTAATTGGCCTCCCCCTCCAGAGACTGTCACCTCTCCAGTCCATAATGAACACTGCTGCGAGACTCATACACCTCAGCAACCGCTCATCCTCTGCCTCGCCATTCTGTCAATCCCTGCACTGGCTTCCGTTGCCTTTCAGAATCAAATTCAAATTAATGACACTGACTTTCAAAGCACTTCACAACTCTGCTCCACCCTACATCTCTGAACTCATCTCTATATACTCACCCACTCGCTTACTTCGCTCCTCTACTGACCTGCTACTCAAATCTTCTCTCATTACCTCCTCACATGCTCGCATTCAAGACTTTGGAAGGGCTGCACCCCTCCTCTGGAACGCTCTCCCACGATCTGTCCGACTTTCTCCCAACCTTTCTGCTTTCAAAAAATCTCTGAAAACGCACTTCTTTCGAGAAGCCTACCCTCACTCTGCTTAACTACCAAACGCAACACCACATACAACACCACATTTCTCACCCACTTACTTCGATCTTGCCCACTCCCACACCTTGTGTATTACTCCCTTCCCTTTAGACTGTATGCCTATGCATAGGGCCTTCCTCACCTCTTTGTACCTGTATTGATTGTGATGTTTGTTACTCCATATATTCTATGTATGTAATTCATGTGATGTAGTTGTATAATCACAGTTACTTTACAGTGCTACGCAATATGTTGGCGCTATATAAATACATGTTGATAATAATAATAATAATAAGGTAAAATTGCAGTGCAGCCATTTTTAAGTAAGAACAGTGTTTTTCTCCTGCGGGAAATAAGAGACGGCCTAAAGGAGGTGGCCATAGACAACACGATAATATCGTACAGAACTAATTTTCTTGCTTAATCATAAGATACAGGTAGAATTATATTCTATTGTTTCTAACTGTATTTATGACTATTCAGCTCTACATTTGTGTATTGAAATGAAAGATCGTAATTGTAACTTCGATGGCCACCTTTTGGATTGTCTGATGAAGCTAAATAGAAATTGTTTAAGAGATAGGTTAGTGGATATGTGTCATATTATTTTCACCCCACCCCATTCGAAGATGCCATATTGTATAGTTTTTTGATAGATATAGCTATTTGAAAAATGTTATGTAACATTTTATTTTTTTTATTTTTATTTTTAAAGAGGCTATGTGATTATGTCTGTGATCTGCTACTGGAGGAATCAAATGTGCAGCCTGTATCTACGCCAGTAACTGTTTGTGGAGATATACATGGACAGGTAAGTCAATTTTCATAAAGTTGCCACCAGGCATAGTGTGTTTCATTTAAAGGCAAACTGATAAAAAATTAAAGATTGCAATTGTGGCTGACAGCAATATGGTCAAGGTACATGGAAAACTAATTGCTCACCTCTTACCCTTGACTAGTGCTTCTCTTCAGTGTAAAATTTACCAAACCTGGGCATGATGGGCCACTATTTTTTCATCCTTTCCCAGGCATCCCCTGCTCTTTAGACTTTTCCAAACAGTTCTGTACTTAGCATGTGCTGGTCTACAGCATAGGGGATGCCTGGAAACTTGGTAGTGGCCTGTTCTGCTGAAAACTGACTCAGACACTTGTTTTAGTTTTTTCTATGAAGTAGGAACACCTCTTCCTTAAGAAGAGTAAGCGATTAAAGTTACTGCGTGGGGCGCCTAACAGATTGGCGTACATCAGTGACTTTAGTTTTTTTTGTCCTTTAATTATAGCAGAGAATGTCTCTCAACAATGTACCTTTTAAGCTGTCTGCTTTTGCATGCACACTCAAGAGTTGAGGTCAGCACACACAACAAACTGTGGTGCGCATAAAGAATTTAATGTGTGCACAGAAGTTTTTTTTTGCACACTTAGCCAAGAAGAAATTAGAGGGAACTGGTCGTTCCAAAGATGACTACTGTCATTGTCTCTTATTTTTTTCCTTCTATTTTTATGGGAGTTAATTCTATCTCATTATAAAGGCATGGGAGGGGAAGTTTTCTATTTTTTTTTTTTTTTTTTTAAATAAAAAAGAATTATATATGTATTTTAAAAACATGATATCTTCGCACTCCTCATTACAAGACGTTATGAAACTTTTTTTTAATTTTTACTATTCAGTGTGTCACAACCATTTTGTTAACAACATGCATTAAGAGTATTCGTTCTCCCGTTGAAATAGCAAGTGATTATATGAACTTACAACTGATGCTTGTTTTCTAGTTTTACGATCTATGTGAGCTCTTTAGAACTGGTGGGCAAGTTCCTGACACAAATTACATCTTCATGGTGAGTGTGGGTGAAGGGAGTTATACTATTTTTGGGATTCTTAAAGCATCTTGTGTTTTTAAACTGAAATTCTGATTACAATGCACAGTATGTATTTTCTTTTATTTTTTTTTTTAAACTTCAGTTTTATTTTCAATAATTGAAAGAGAGAAATGGTCATACATTGATAGATACAATTATTCAGTATTATATTTTCTCTTTTAGATCATATACCATGAGTCAAAGTATACATTTGCAGATAAAACCAACATCAAACCAATTAACATATCAGCCATCAATAATAAAAAAAAAAAAAAAGGAAGAAAAGCAATGTGTCAGTATAATCTCAATAGTCTATCAAGGTTGGGTATATGTATCCATAAAGGTGTACCAAGATGCAGGTCTAGTTTGTTGTCTCTCTCTTTGCTGCCCCTTTTTCCATACTACCTCTGATTTTTATTTGGGTTATGCATTCCTGCAAAGTAGGTGTTGTAGCAGTTTTCTAGTACGTGGCTATGAGAGTAGTAGCAGAATTGAATATATGAAATAATAGTTTCTTGGTGCTTTTGGCTAGTCTTATTGGGTAGATTTGTAGGAGGGCTATCTCCGGTTCTTTAGGGAGATGTTGTTTGAGTAGCTGTGTTAGCATTTGAAAGATGTTTTGCCAAAAATGTGAAATTGTATGGCAGTGCCACGACATATGTAGTAATGTGCCCTGCTGTCCACAACCCCTCCAGCAGTTCTTTGGCTATATACTCGAGTATAAGCCGACCAGAGTATAAGCCGAGGTACCTAATTTTACCAACGAAAACTGGGAAAACTTATTGACTTGAGTATAAACCTAGGGTGAAAAATGACACATCAACCTGTTCCATTGCATACCTATACTATATACTTGCTATATAAAACTGTGCGACAAAAAAACTAGGTCGGACGTTTTTATTTTAACAAGTGACTAAATCACCTTTCTTTTGGTATCAAAAACAGTGCCAAAGATAACTGCAACACTAAGCTAAGGTGCTACTGTCCCATCCTAACATGCCAAGCAGGCCCAGGACATGAAAAGCCCAGGTCTCAGGGCAGGGCATGCCCCCCGCATCTGCACCCGAGTAATTTAAGAATAAGGAGCCACTCACCTGTCAGAGCCCCGGGGCTATGCAGTGTCCCTATAGGCAGCAGGCAGAAGTGGGTGGCAGTTAGCTCACAAGGGCCAATTGTCCGCTGAGAGCGCCCATTAACTTCTTTTTGCAGCCTCACTCATTGCAACTTCATTCCTGCCTTGACTCCCTCTCACCCAGGGTCGGAATGGGGGCACCGGGGCCCCCTTGCTGCTCCGGAGTTCCGGTTCCCCTGTATGTGTGTATGCATGTCAGTGCACAGCGCAACGCTAGTGCGCATGCGTGCGGCACACCCCTAGTGCGCAAGTGCGAAATTTGCTGTCCGGACAGTCCAGGACCGGGTAGTGGCGCACTGCCACTGAGGGAGGACGGGGCAGCCAGGGGAAAAAGCACTGCCCCCTCTGTGGACGCCCATGTACCTAGCTAGGTAACTTTTATACTGACTTTAGTATACGCCGAGGTAGACTTTTTTTCAGCAGATTTTGGGTGCTGAAAAACTCGGCTTATACTCGAGTATATACGGTAGGTGTAATTATTGCCAGCTTAGCCGGGGTTAGATGCCACCTGTAGATCAACTTAATGTGGGCTTCTCTTTCTACTTTCTGCCATTGCTGTATAGTAAAACTTTTTTGGAGATCCTGCTCCCATTTGATCATATACGGTAGTTTGTCATCTAGATCTTGTGCTAACATTTGCTTATAACACTCTGAAATAAGTCGTCTCCCATTCCATGATTTTTTGCATAGGTATTCCATGTTGGTTTTGTGTCGACTCTTTTTATAGTCTTTATTTTGTGAATGTAGCCAGTGAGTTATTTGATTTGGGCAATGCTGAAATTGGGAGCAGCGGGGAGGGGAATATCCCAAAGTTATGTTTGCTAGCCATTTTGTGCCATGTTTGCAGGGTGTATCTGGTGGTGGGTAATAGCAAGTTAATGGGGGGGTCTAGATTTTTTGTTAAGCCAAATGTATTGCGTAAGCTGTCGTTGGTCTGCATACTCTGCCTCTAGATCAATCCATTTTTTCTGTCCTGTTGGGCATGCATTTCAGATGACCGATTCCAGTATTGTTGCCATGTGATACGCTTTAATGTTTGGGATACCTAGACCTCCTGATGCTCTAGGGTACTGAGTAATTTGGAACTTGACTCTGGGTTGCTTGTCTTGCCAAATGAACCTGTTAATTGTTCGTTGTAGTGTTTTGAGGTAGATGGGGGGCAGAGAGATTTGAAGAGTCCTGAATAGGTACAAGATCTGGGGTGGAGTAGATCCATTTTTACTGCAACTATGTGGCCTAGCCATGAAATGTGTTCTTTTCGCCATGTAGTCTTGGATTATCTTGTGTAACAGGGGTTGATAATTCAACCGATAGCTTCTGGGTCTTTTGGCAATTTAACTCCTAAGTAGGTAACATAAGAATCCCTCCATTCAAAGTGATTGTTTGAGAGCACCACATTTAAATTTGTGCATCAAATTTGAATAAATTTTGCCTTGTCCATAATAATTTTGCCTTGTCCATTGTATTACTTATTGTGGACATAGCTTCATATGCAATACTGGTGTTTCTTAACAAGGTGGTAACACTGGTAAAGCACTATTTTTAATAAAGTGCCTGTTCATTGAATAATACATTTCTTTATTTATTTTGCACTCTTTACTTTTGTAGGGTGACTTTGTTGATAGAGGATATTACAGTCTTGAGACATTCACCTTCCTTCTTGCCCTGAAAGCCAAATGGCCTGACCGTATTACCTTGCTGCGAGGGAACCATGAAAGCAGACAGATCACACAGGTGTATGGATTCTACGGTGAGCACTGTTGTCCACATCCATAAAAGCCAATTCAAGATATGTAAAAAAAAAAAAACAAGCTTTCTAATGCCTGACTTTTTATAAGATGCTTTTTTTGAAACCATAAAGAACAGCGGTCTAGACAAGGTTTTGAACGATAAATCACTCTTCAACGTAATGGAAAGCTTATCCTGAGAGGCAGAAATGTGAGCAATTATTGATCAGAAAACTATTAGCACTTCTTTTAAAGTCAAATCTCCATATAGATGTATAACCATAAGACGGTATTACTGCATAATCTATTAATTATCCTTATTTTGCTGGGGATCTGCTTATGTCAAATGCATTCCTACATTAATTCCTGTTTTCACTACTTATGTGAGTTTGCTTTACATAAACACAGAGAGACCCTCCTACAATGAGACACTTGCATTTCAATGGAGGTCATTGGTAGCGCTGCTGTGAATAAAGCACTCCGCCCTATTTGTTAAGTTTAATGTTGTGCAAACATTGTTACTGAGGTGGCTGATTGGAGGCAGGAGAGGAATGGGTCTTGACTGCTTTGTATGACCGGAGTAGAGAGCTAGTTATACACTTGGCTAACTGTGAGATTAATATTTGCCTCTTGGATGCAAAAAATAATCAGCTCTTAGTCCTTAAGCTGTATATAACAAAATGTGTATGTATTTAAAAAACTTTTCCTACTACAACTATTTTAGAAACATTCCTGCTTTATATGCTATTTTCAATTGAATGCTTTCTCAATCCATGGGTGCAGTTCAGACATTGGCAGCAGTGAAATAGAAAATCACAATGAAGAGATGGGCGAGTAGCACTATAGCACATGGGCCAGCCCTTTATTAATTTGCATCCGATTAATCCAATTGGCTGTCTTTAGGATTAATTTTTTGTGAATAAAGGACAAAGTGCACAAGCATGTTTAGAAGTGCTGGAGCCTTATTTATTGCACAATTTCTATCTTCCCATTGCCCATATTCTGTGACTTCTTAGAGGGGACTAACTCAGTTTCCTGAGATTGGTAAGCACAAGCTTTATTATTACATTTTAAGGAGGCATTTGTTTTAAATGGGTCTATTGTGAAAAGTATTTGTTTTGCAAAGTTCTACTTCTTTGGTAGGACTTGGCAAAAGGTGGACAATCCCTTTAAAGGCCACGTGAATGAGTGTAATGAAATTTGTTAATGTTAAGTCACGTACTTTGTCATTTTGTTTTTCCTTCACTTCCTCATAGACGAGTGCCAGACAAAATATGGAAATGCCAATGCTTGGAGATACTGCACAAAGGTTTTCGATATGCTGACTGTAGCAGCTGTAAGTAGCAATAATCTTTTACATTTTCTCTGTTTGTGCGAAAATTCCTGTTGGAGAAAGTTTCAGAATGTGGCTCTGCCCTTTATTGCATGGTGCAGCTCCACCTTTATTAATATTGTGTACTGTCAAGTAAATTTGATCTGGCCAAGGCTTGAGTATTGCAAACCTGCAGGGCACCATTGTTTTAATTTTTGGCCCTGTGTATTACAGTCATAAAATTCAAGCTGTAATGTGCTTAAAGTAGTATATTGGTTTGGGTACATAACATGTCATGACAAATAGTAGTTTAGATGCCAAGAGGTAGAGTCCTGCGTGGGTCCATTTTTTGAAACCTGTTCTCGACCCGTACCCACATCCCAAACCAATTTGACCCGCATGTTTCTGCTACCCGACCCACAATAAACCAACTAACCTTCTGACCCGGGGAACACACAAAACCGGAAGTGACGTCACCTCTGATTGGCAGTGACGTCACTCTAGAGCTGATTCTTCACAAAACAAATTAAAAAAACTGGAAGAACCACAAGGGAGGGATCAAGCCTACACCTTTGTTGGGTACCCAGCTTGGTAACTGGCAGACTGCCCGCATGGTCAAGGAATCGGCTTTTTGCCCAAAACCTGACCACTTTGTGTGTAACTGGCCCGATGCAGGACTCTACCAAGAGGGCAGTTTGCAGCAATACCATACATTTTATGTTTTTTGAATGACATTTTGTCTAGAATACTTAGCGCTTTCCATTTTTTTGCAGTTGATAGATGAACAGATACTCTGTGTGCACGGTGGCCTCTCCCCTGACATAAAAACTCTGGACCAGATACGGACAATTGAACGGAATCAAGAGATTCCACACAAAGGAGCTTTTTGTGATCTTGTTTGGTCAGACCCAGAAGATGTGGATACTTGGGCCATCAGCCCTCGAGGCGCAGGGTGGTTGTTTGGAGCCAAGGTGACCAATGAGGTAACAAGAATTACTTTCTGACTAGTGCTTGCAACTTGGATGCATGAGCTGGTCGTGGTAAATTGCACTTGCAAAATATTTAGATATACATCCTCATGGAAAGAACCATGCATTGTAACTTGTAAAATGTAAAAAAGAGTTTAGGTAAGTAGGCCATTAAAGCAGTAGCAAAATACCAAATGAAAATCCAGTCTGAAAGTATATTAAGTTGCATGAAATCAAAAGTCCATATAATTTCTATGTGATCACTTACATTATTCCTACTGAAATCATACAAGCTATTATTTTGATTAATGCTATTGCTTATTTTCCTCTTGCAGTTTGTGCATATCAACAATCTGAAGCTGATTTGCAGAGCGCACCAGTTAGTACATGAGGGCTACAAATTCATGTTTGATGAGAAGCTTGTCACTGTGTGGTCAGCTCCCAACTATTGCTACCGTTGTGGCAACATCGCCTCTATTATGGTTTTTAAGGATGTGAACACACGAGAGCCAAAGCTCTTTAGAGCTGTTCCTGACTCTGAGCGGGTTATCCCTCCCAGAACCACCACGCCGTACTTTCTCTGAAGTCCATTAACTTCTTGTGTACTGTGCTGGGTCTTTTTTTCATTTTATTTTAAGCACTTTGCTGCTGAAATGCTGAATATTGCCTTTTTTTCTTTCGAATTATAGAATATATATTCTGTTTATATCTCTATTGTTTCTTTGCTTAGCAGTCCTTGCATTACAGTCCCCAAAGGGGTAATCTCTTTTTTGTACTGACAAAGGGGATTAACAACAAATATGAAAACCCAAATTAGCACCAACTTCCCATAGCTGGAGGTGGGGTTGGGAATCTTTTAAACTGGCCATACACAAGTACATCTACTTGTTTGGTGAGGTAGATCTTTGCCTAAATTGGATGGCAGATGGTTCTAAACCTACACAAATCCTGGCCACTTTTCTGGTGATCTGAAGGGGCCTATACACAGATACATAAGATGTTGGCTCAGTCTGTAGGGACCAAGATGTCCACTTTTATCAACCTGTGCATGGCCAGCTTTGGGTTATAGTATGGCATGTCTTTAATGTTGTGTTCATATGAGATTGATTGAACATTGATACCTTTAGGGAAATGGCACAAATCCCCCTAAACTGTACAGTACTGTGTTTCTTGACAGTAATTGCTTATGAGGTACATCCTCCAGCAGTCATGTCAAGGGAAAGTGATCTGGAGGGGGGTAGTGGCATTTTTGCACTACCAGAAATAACAGTAATCAAAGTGTTCCTCTGTCATCAAGCCTATAGAGTAAAGTTAATATTACTCTGTTTTCTAAGCCTTACTTCCCAGTGCCATTGTTTGTCTTGATGCTGCATTATTCTGGAAAATTTCCCAAACATTGCACCAGTTCAGTAACCAGGCACCTGCTTTCCTTAGTCTAGCTGCACTGACCAAATGTAGTTGGTTATTGGTTGCTGTGGATAACACCATGTTAATGGGGGTATCTCTTTGAAATGAAAGCAAACTATACAAGTCAATGAGGCCTCAGAAAAAAATTACCATGTACAAATCTCCATGTTGACCTTTTAGTAGATCAGAACTCCGCTTCCAAATCTTCATTTTTATACTTTATTGAAAATATGATGTGTGACATTTCACATTTATAATATTACTGGTGAAAGTAATCACCTCACTTGCAGATTTATGTAATATGACTGAAAACTGTATTTTTTATATTATGATTTTTTGGGGTTATGCCTTGATAAAATAATTACATGTACAAAATGTTTTTATTTAACTTACGCTGAGACCCAACCAACCAGACATCTATTTACACAACATGTTGGAAAAGAAAGCAGTGTTAGGTGGAGGGGAATACTCCAATAATCTAGCTGCCCAATCTTTCATCTTTACTAATAATTAGGTAAAAGAGTAGAAACACACCCCAGACACTCCAAATATATAAAAAAGTAATTGCACAGTTTACAAAAAGATTATTTCCCTTCATGAAATATCAATAAGTAGTTTATTATTGGCTAACAACTATATGAGATATATATATGTGTGTGTGTATATATATATATATATATATATATATATATATATATATATATATATATATATATATAGTTAATAAAGTACCCCATATTATAAAATATATGGATATTGTAAGTTACCAAGGAGTTCCATGACCATATATCCTCATATTTTGCAACAGGGGTACTTTATTTATTATAATACATGAATTTCAGGAGTCATGTGGCAGAAATTACACCACTTAACTCAGATTATAACTGATGACTTCACTAAGCACCGTTTATAAGGATATAATTTGCAGGACATATGATCCTTTCAATGGTAAAGAGTTGGCAGTGTAAAGAAAAGATGCATTTCCATTGTGGTTAAACATCAGAACATGCACATTTTTATTATATTCGAGGCAACATAATTGTTTGGGTAGTGCCGAATAGGGAAGCTAACTTCTGTTGTGTAGGCACAAGAATTGGAAAACTTGTCATTAACCTTACGTGTATGCTGTAATATAACCAGAAGTCCTCATTAGTTTATTGATGCACGTAATTGATCTGTTACTTTTTCGCAATGCCATTTTTGCTCTGATTTTAATATAGTCATTTGCCATACCTTTAAGAAATCCTGAGAGGTTTAACCTGGCTCCTAAAGGCAATGTGACTGGCGAACCACGTGACTAGAGACTTAAAATCTGGGAATACTAACTCTCTATCACAAAGTACAAGCAAAATTGTGTTTATACGTGTGGTGGCTGTATGCTCCTTTTTCTGGGGGACAGAATTTTATTTTGCACCATAATAGTGTTCTGCTGCCCATCACAGCAGTGCTGGCCTTTCTGGCTCCACAAGGAACAGTTTAGAGTGAAGCCTTTATTAACATTAAGGCGAGTAGACACTTCCCACTACCCTTTGTGGATAGTGGAAGTTGCACAGCTGAATTTTTTTACACACCCCTTTCCTATGCTGTAAATATTGCTTTCATTTACTGTTATTGCCAAGCTGGTCTAATAAATTAAATAGGGGGGGCGTTCAGCTCTGCAATGCCCCCCATCATTTTCCGCTCTCTTTATCCAATATTTGTATTTTAAATTTTCTTTGTAAGGACAAAAAGATTTTAGCAGCAAAGCTATCAAAGATTTATTTGTAAATGCCTTGTGTTGTGCGTGTTAGAAAAAAAAAAAAAAAACTTTATTACCTTTTCATCCACCATTTGTTTTAAAGCAGATCTGTAAATGAGAAAATAAAGCTTTTGACAAAGGCTGCATCTTTTGGGGTATTTTTATTACTAGAGAATTCGTAAAAAAAATGCTGCTTTTGAACATGTATATTGATATAATTGTACCAATCTTTGTGGGTTTTTTCCCCATCCAAATGTTCCTGTACTTAAAGAAAAAAAACTCCTGTTATAAAGTATATTGATTCACATAGAAGTTAACTATAATATAAATAAAGTTAGTTTTTAATAATGCATGTCTTTTTTTTTTTTTTTTTCATGTTTAAATGTTGTGATTAAGTCATCAATCATGTTTTTTTCCTTTATTCGAGAGTTAAGATCTTGGAGGTTTGTCTTCTTGAGTAAAGAAACACATCAAATGGGTAAAGTTGTAGCTCATGTAATTAAATCTCCCGAATTAAAGGAATAGCCTTATAAATATAGATGTCATTCTGCACCACCATTTCTGTTACCTTTTTTTTTTTTAAAGCCAAGATAGCAACTTGAAGGACAAGTAAAGGGAAATTCACTGTGAAGTTCCGATGTGTTAAACACCCCACTAATATAATTGATGACCTTGGATAACCCCTCCATACTATTCCTGCTGCACAACACTGCTAGTGCCCTAGTGATCCACTTCATGGCCCTTGATATCGTACATACATACACACAGTAGAGTAAAGATCAGGATTTGCAGACTTTGCTCAACTGTGCACTTACTGTAGGACAGTGAGGATGATCTTTGGAGCATCCCAATGATGCAGGTGCAGCAGTAACCTTACCCGGAGGTCTAAAGATCATGGAGCCAGATTTAAACAGATGAACTGGGATTCTATTTTGAGGATTATTTTGCTACAGCCACTGGTTCTGCATAGTTGGAGAAAGTTTGCATTAAACAATACAAAAACTATAAATTCTACATTAGATTACATGACAACACAGGACCCAGTGCAGTCTGCATTTAAAACTATACCCCCAAATAAACACTTAAAGAAACAGTTCAGTGTGAAAATAAAAACTGTGTAAATAGGCTATGCAAAATAAAAAATATAGTTAGCCAAAAATGTAATGTATAAAGGTTGGAGTGACTGGATGTGTAACATAATAGCCAGAACGCTACTTCCTGCTTTTCAGCTCTATAACTCTGAACTAGTCAGCGACTTGAAGGGGGGCCACATGGTACATATCTGTTCAGCGAGTTTGCAATTGATCCTTAGCATTCAGCTCAGATTCAAAAGCAACTGATATGACCCATGTGCCCCCCCCCTCTCAAGTCTCTGATTGGTTACTGCCTGGTAACCAGCCAATGTAAACCAAGAGAGCTGAAAAGCAGGAAGTAGTTTTCTTGCTTTTATGTTACGCACCCAGTCACTCCAGCCTTTATACATTACAGTTTTGGCTAACTATATTAGAAACATTTTTCTAGTTTTTATTTTTATACTGAACAATTCCTTTAAGCAACAGATAGTTTATATCATATTAAGTGGCATATTAAAGATTCTTACCAAACTGGTCTATATATTTAACTAAATCTTGCCATCTCATGCCTTGAGCCACCATTTCGTGATGGTCTGTGTGCTGCCTCAGAGATCACTTGACCAGAAATACTACAATTCTAACTGTAACAGGAAGAAGTGTTGAAGCAAAAGACCCAACTCTGTCTGTTAATTGGCTCATGTGACCTAACAAGTATGGTTTGTTGGTATGTTTGTGTGCACAGTGAATCGTATGATCCCAGGGGGTGGCCCTTATTTTATTAAAATGGCAATTTTCTATTTATGATTACCCAATGGCACATACTACTAAAAAAGTAAATTATTATGAAAATGGTTTATTTACGTGAAGCAGGATTTTACATATGAGCTGTTTTATGTAGTATCTTTTTATAGAGACGTACATTGTTTGGGGGGGTATAGTTTTCCTTTAATCAGTCTTGCTGTATAAGCTTCTGGCAGATATTATTTGACTTGTGCTGTTTTGATCATTTATGATGATCCCTAAGCAGCCCAGACCACACTGAGCATGTGCATAGTCTTGATCTTGCAAAGATGTATAACAAAGTTACAAGATGGTGGCCAACTTTGAAAGCATAAATCATTTGTGTGATTAGGCTTGTAGTGCAGTAAGTTTATGTTTAGTATACAAAATACAGCATTTCTAGCCTTTATCTTTTTTAGACTTTAGTTGCCCTTTAAGAAGATTTACTTGTACATTTCAAAGGCTCCACTTTTCTTATTGGTTTTCCTGGTCCTTGTCTGCCTTCGATATAGTGACTTTCCTTAATATCTAGCATTGTCAAGAGAAGCTGAAGAAAGCTGGAACAACTTTGAAATGTCTTCTAAGTTAGTCATTTGAAATGCTGTGTGCTAACAAAACAGCCATGGAATTGCAATGAATTTAGTTGAAGATGACCTTCCCCTTTCTTCTTTGTTATTGGTCATGCTAATGTTGGTAATCTACTAGCTGGTATGGTTTTTCTTTTAAATAATGCAACATGAAAATATGTTTGAGGTGACACACATGAGGAATATGTAAGCCTCAAGGAAATTTTTCCCCTCTGTATTGATCCAAGCTCTTGTCCCATTGATTCTCTATTCAGTTGCGGAACAAGGTCTTTAGAGACTGTAGGAATGACTGTCAATTGTCAATCTTAGAATTAAGGGCACCTAAGGGCTATGGCACACAGTGGACTTAGATTGCTGTAACTATGCTGTAACCACCCGTATCCAAAATGAAATAAAGGCAATTGGGGTGCTTGCCTTTATTATTTACAGAATCAGTCAAATGAGCCATCAGTCTATACAGATTGCTTTCTACTTAATAATGGAACGTGCAGAGGGTAGGGTTGCCACCTGGCCAGGGCCTTATACTACAAGTATGGGATCTGTTATCCAGAAACCTCTGAGTTACAGAAAGACTGTTTCCCATAGCCTCCATTTTATCCAATTAATTCAAATAAAAGTATTTCCTTTTACTCTGTAATATTACAACAGTACCTTGTACTTGATCCAAATGAAGACATAAGTATTCCTTATTGGAAGCAGAACAGCCTATTGGGTTGATTTAATACAGCCCTCCACCTGACTTGCAACCCCTTACAAATGGCACAGAGTCTGAGGCCATTCGAGGAAACAGACCAATGCCACCCCCAGGTAGGGTTGCCACCTTTTAAAAAAAAAAAAAAAAATACCGGCCAGTGGTGGGGGCGGATAATAAAGGGGCGGACCGTGATGCAAAAGGGGCGGAGTCGGCGGTCAGCGATGTAAAAAGGGCGGAGCCACAGGGTAGCGCCGCAAAAGGGCCGGGGCCACATCGCAGAAGCCGAAGGAAATGTAAGTTTTTACTGGATTGCCGGTAAATTTGCAATACCGGCCACGGCAGGTGTTTTACCGGCTAGGCCGATAAAATACCGGCCGGGTGGCAACCCTACCCCCAGCTCAGGCCTGGCAAACTATCAACAGTGCAATAAACTAGTGCTTAAATTGGACTTGTGAGCCTGTTATATGTATGTGTACATGCAGGCCTGTACTGGCAACCTGTGGGTTCTGGCAACTGCCAGAGGGGCTGCTATAAAGTGCCATAGAAAGTCACTATTTAGTGGGCTGGTGGGGGCTGTTTGGTCCTCTGTGTGGGCTGATTGGGCCTCTGTGTACCTAAAATAGCAGGGCCTATTTTAATTCTCAGTCCTGTGTACATGAACTACATATTCATTTTTCCAGATTTTTTCCCTAGTATCCTCAGTCAAATGGGACCCTGAAAGGCTAACCCCATTAAAACAGATGTCCTTACGAGTACTTGCTAATAAAAGCTCTGCTTGTGGGACGGGGCATGTGGTGTAATCGTACCCCTACATACCTCCCAACATTTTGGAAGTAAAAAGAGGGCAAAATTTTTTTTCCGCACGTAGCGCAGCAAATTTTTTTTGACCACACCCTTTCTGTGGCCACACCCCCTAATTACCATGTTCGGTTTACAAAATCTGGCAGGTTATTTAAGTTTGAAAATATTTCTCCTTATCTAAACTGTTTTTGTGTCTCAAAATTGTTACAAAGTATCTTATTTGCACCTGTTAGCTGTTCTGGGCTCTCTGCTATAAGCCAATTCAGTGAGAAACTTTGTTTCTTTTTCTGGCTGTTCAGTGCAGAGAAAAGAGGGACTTTCCAGTACAAATGAGGGACTGCGGGTTGAGCTGTCAAAAGAGGGACTGTCCCTCCGAAAAAGGGACAGTTGGGAGGTATGCCCCTAATTTGGTGCATTGTGGACAAAATCTCACTTTCCTTGTCCCCCGACCCCACCCAAGCCCCTGCGCAAATATACTAGCCCTCCGACTGAGGTGGGGCTGCGGGATGCAGGCCCAGACTGGCAATCTGTGGGTTATGGCAAATTCCAGAGCGGCTGCTGTATGGTTGCATAGAAAGTTACAATATAGTACCATATAGTGGGCTGGTAGGGAGCTGTTTGGGCATATGTGTACTTGGAATGGCAGGGCCTATTTTGACTCCCAGTCCAGGCCTGGCGGAATGTGACTAGTCCGTGTGAGTCCTGGAAAGTGAGACCCACGTGATGGGGATGGCGACCTGATACCCGTAGTGTGTGCCCTCCAGCCTGATGGAATAGAGCCAGCCCGCACTGAATCATGGGGTTGATGGGACTGGTAGGGGCTCTGTAAACAGAGAGTGCTGTAATATGGGGGATCAAAGAAGATGGGGTCACTACCAGAGGAACCCTCATTGGAGTCAGCAGCAGAAACCCTGTGTGCAGGATGCCTATGAGAGGGAGTGACCAGCAGCGCTGCTTGTGGAAGGACCAGGGGTTAATGTGCAAACTGAGGAAGCAGCTTATCTGTACTTCAGTATTGTCACGTTTCTACCGGGAGCTGTAGCAGGGGAGGAGACTGAGGAGACAGGGGCCGCCTCCTTCCTGACATCATCAGCTGCTGCCCCCTCCCTGACATCATCAGCTGCTGCCCAAGTTCTACTCCGTGCAGCTGCAGCTACAGACACTGCTCTTTTTTTTTAAGCTTGTGGGAGACTCGTGAAGGGTGGGACAGAGACTGTTTAGATGCACTCCAGGAGCCCCTGACTTTGAACGAGGAGGAGGGTAAGCAACATCCCCTTTTATAACAGCCCTCTTAGTGCCCTCAACTTATCCTCCCCCCCCCCATATAGCTAGGCCTACCGACCCCAGCACCTCCAAACAGTCCCTGGGACCACTTTGGTGCCATACAAACTTTTAGCTGTCATTTTGATTTTACCAGCCAGGCCTCATTATTGAAAGCCAACCCCACCTACAATGCTATCAATGCTGAAAAATAAATAGAAAATACAACTTTAATAGATTATTGATTTTTTAATTTTCTGCAATGGGTAAATGCATGTAATCACCAACACACTTCCTCCCCTAGGGCTGACTAGAGTTTTTAGGTGGTGTTGGATAACTGCAACTGTCTTTAGTGCTTCTCTGGGGCAAAAAGCAAATCAAGACCTTGGATGTCTGTGATATCCCTACTACTGTGTTTGTCTAAATAAAGTTATTTGAAACAGATTGTTTTATTCCGTTCTATTCTGTTCCAGCTAAATTAACCACAAAGAACATAACCAGAAAGTGAGGAAGGCAAGGCATCTGAATATTTTGCCCTGTGCCTTCCATCCTAGTTGATACTTTGCTGCTCAAAATGGCGCCACTGGACCTGGATAAATATGTGGAAATTGCCCGGCAATGTAAATATCTTCCTGAAAATGACCTGAAGGTGAGTTGTGATTCGGCCAAGCCCTACCGATTGTTTTTTTGCTCCTCATGTTCATGATTTCACATTTGCAGAGACGGGATGTCCATAATACAGTATTTTCCCTATGTTGATGTCCCAGATTGCTACAGCAGTCGCTTAATGGGGCTCTTCTCCCCACAAACAGGTTTTGCATAATGTAAGACCATGTATTTCTTAGCCCTTTGCCGCTGTACCTTATTTTTAGTTGTTTCAAAGTTCCTTGTGAATGTTATTGTAATTTTTGCCTTACTTTGTGCTGGTTCTGACTCTTTGGCGAACGTAGCAGAAGCCAGTTCTACTTCAGGTCTGTTAATAAGTTCTCCTACATTGTTTCAGGAGTCGGAAATTATTAAGAGCCAGACAGATGCCTTTTTTATTAGCAAATAACAATTGATCAAATGAATGAATCTGTTTTGTTTAATGTGCAAAGTTAGTTTGTGGAAGCTGCATTATTTGCTTATATGTGTGCTAGTGTACGTGTACTTTATAAGGATTACAAACAGTGGCATAATAACACGCCAGTGGGCTCTCCTGCAATAAAAATCTTGAGGGACCTGGTGCACACAGCCACCCCAGACCTGGCCTTTGCTCCGCTCCCGCCTGCCCTCATTTTGTTGCTCCCTGCCAACTCACAATTAGGAGAGCAGCAGGGAGATTTAGCTGTGACTTTAGAGAAAGCAGATTCTGCAGTACAGGCCCCCCGCAACTGCGAGGTTGACTTCCTCTATATTTACGCCATTGATTACAACGACATGATTTCAAGGCAAAATTAACTCTGTGTAGGAAAGTACGCACACTTTAAATGGATGGGTGGTCCACTGTAGTGGGGGACTTTGTGAATTCAGTGGATTCTGACTGGCTCCCCCATTAAGAATGCCAGATCTTGGTTTTAAAAAGTATGTGTCATCCTTAGTATTTTAAATGGCAATTATTTTGAAGGGAAAAATGTGCAAAAAAGACATATCTTATCTTCAAAAATAATATATAAATATCATTTATCTGATCCCAGCAGTGATTGCAGACATCTAAACCATAGGGTTCATGTAGTCAGTTTAAGATCCTGAGCTTTGAAGATGTTACTTTAAAATGCTAGATTTTTTATTTTATTTCTCCTCCGAGAACTCGGCAAAAAAACAATGAATAGGGCTAAAAGGAGTAGTTCACTTTTAAATTAATGTTTAGTGTGAATTAGAGAGTGATATTCTTTACAATTGGTTTTTTTTTTAGTTATTTAGCTTTTTATTCAGCAGCTCTCCAGTCTACAATTTCAAAATCTGGTTGCTAGGGTGTAAATTACCCAAGCAACAATGTATTGATTTGAATAAGAGACCGGGCTATGACCTGGAGAGGGCCTGAATAGGAAGATGAGTAATTAAACGTAGCAATAACAATACATTTGTAGGTCATCATGCCAAAAAGACACTACATTTTTGTAATCCCCGGAGAATATTTTATAAGGGCCACCTATGGGAAGTCTTTCTTGCTGGAGAATAATTTTTGTCATGGGTTTGTGTTGCAGTAAAGTTACCCATAATAGTAAATAGCTGAAAAGTCCATTTTCAATTTATTTTTCCGCTGCAGGAAATAGGAGACCGCCTAAGACTGCTTTTCATGCTTTCATTTGGTTTGTCTGAAGTAGGAATTGTTTAAGCGATTGGTTGGTGGATATGTGGGTTGTGTTTTTTTTCACCCCACACCAGCTATAATATGGGGTCTCTTTTCCAGAAATCTTTTATCCATAAAGCTTTGAATTACAGGAAGGCCACCTCCTCTATTTAAGCAAAAACTACAGGGCTTTTATCTGCTTTATTGGTAATGACATCACAAAAGAATTGCCCACACCTGCCCATGAAATAGCCTTTGAGTCCATGCTTTATAGCCCCTGAAATTAAGTGATTGTGTTAAAAAAAAAAAAAAAGGCTTTAGCTCCTAACATTTTTATGCAATCTTTTTGTTCAACCCACTGAATTAAAGCTGAAAGTATGCAGTTCCACTGCATCTTAGTTATTTCATTTAAAATTCATTGTGGTAGTGTACAGAGGATATCATATTGTGTAGTTTTCTGATAGATGTAGCTATTAAAAGTTTTGTTGACCAGAGCAAAAAATGTTAATATCTTTTATTTTTAAAGCGGCTATGTGATTATGTTTGTGATCTGCTACTGGAGGAATCAAATGTGCAGCCGGTATCTACGCCAGTAACTGTTTGTGGAGATATACATGGACAGGTAAGTCACTTTCCATAAAGTTGCCACCAGATTGCAATTGTGGATGACAGCAATATATAGTGTCAAGGTACATGGAAAGGAATTGTTCACCTCTTACCCTTGACTAGTGTTTCTCTTCAGTGTAAAATTTACCAACCCTGGGTATTTTTCAGCATGATGGGCCACTGTTTTTTCATCCTTTCCCAGGCATGCCCTGCACCTCTTTAGACTCTGAAAATGAGCAGTATAAAACTTTTCCAAACAGTTCTGTACCTAGCATGTGGCCTCTCTCTCTCTCTTTCTTTCTCTCTCTCTCTCCCTCTCCCCTTCTCCCTCTCCCAGCAAGTGATTATATGAACTTACAACTGATGCTTGTTTTCTAGTTTTACGATCTATGTGAGCTCTTCAGAACTGGTGGGCAAGTTCCTGACACAAACTACATCTTCATGGTGAGTGTGGGCTGAAGGGAGTTGTACGTTTTTTTGGGATCCTTAAAGCATTTTGTAGTTCTCAACTGAAAGGCTGATTACTATGAATCGTGTGGTTTTTTTTTTTGTATAAACACCCTATTTAAATTTGTGCATCACATTTTTAATAATTTTTGCCTTGTCTATAATCATTTTCTTAGCAAAGTGGGAACACTAGTAAAGCACTGTAATACTCTGTAATAAAGTGCCTGTTCAGTGAAGATGAACTTTTTTTTTCTTTTGTAGGGTGACTTTGTTGATAGAGGGTATTATAGTCTTGAGACATTCACCTTCCTTCTTGCCCTAAAAGCCAAGTGGCCTGACCGTATTACCTTGCTGCGAGGGAACCATGAAAGCAGGCAGATCACACAGGTGTATGGATTCTATGGTGAGCACTGCTGTCCATATCCATAAAAGATAATTCAAGATATGTAAAAAAAAAAACAAGCTTTCAAAGGCAGACTTTTTATATGGATTAAATGTCTGTATGTTCGCACACTCAAAACAAAATGCAATTTAGAGAGAGAGTGGTTTGAAAAAATAATTTTTACTTTTATGCAGAAAAAGGCATTTTACATAGACAGCGCCATACAACACATGGCACAATTTGTACAATATTAAAAAAATCGCATAGAATATAACCCACTCATTAGTTATACATAGCAAGCAAGAAACAAGCAAGGAGCGGATACACCTACCAGAAAAATGAGAATGGCCCCAACGTTTCGGCACCAAGGCCTTTGTCAAGGGGACTTTTTATAAGGGGCTGTTTTTGAAACCAAAACCTTGTCTAGACCGTTGCTCCTTGTGACCGATAAATCATTCTTCAATGTAATGTAAAGCTTATTCTGAGAGGCAGCAATGTGAGCAATTATTTATCAGAAAACAATTAGCACTTCTTTTTAAGTCTAATCTCCACATTGGTGTGTACCCATACGATAGTATTACTGCATAAGCTACTATTTCTCCTTATTTTGCTGGGAATTTGCTTATGCCAAATGTATTTTTTACATTACTTCCTGTTTTAACACAGGGCATAACACAGAGAGATCCTCCTACAAGGAGACACTTGCATTTCTTTGGCGGTCATTGGTAGCGCTGCTGTGAATAAAGCACTCAGCCCTACTGGTTCTATGGCTGGTCTAATGTGTAAAAATTGTTACTGAGGTGGCTGATTGAAGGCAGGAGTGGAATGGGTCTCGACTGCTTTGTATGACAGTAGTCGTGAACTTCTAGTTATACACTTGGCTAACTCCTCTAGGTAACTATTAGGTTATTAGCTCTATTTAACAAATTGCATATTTATTGAAAAAATCCCTTTTCTTACTAAACTTATTTATTTTATGTGAATAAATGACACAGAGCACAAGCATGTTCAGAAGTGCTGGAGCCTTTTTTATTGCACAATTTCTCTCTTCCCATTGCCCGTTTTCTGTGACTTCTTAGAGGGGTCTAACTCAGTTTTCTGGGATTGGTGGACTTAAGGTCCATGTAATCATTTAATGTGTAATGAAATGTGTTAATGTTAAGTCACATACTTTAAGTCATTTTGTTTTTCCTTCACTTCCTCATAGATGAGTGCCAGACAAAATATGGAAATGCAAATGCTTGGAGATACTGCACAAAGGTTTTTGATATGCTGACTGTAGCAGCTGTAAGTAGCAATAATATTTTTCATTTTCTCTGTTTGTGTGATGCAGGCTCAATTAATGGGGCTCTGCCCTTTATTGCATGGTGCAGCTCCACCCTTATTAATATTGTGTACTGTCAAGTAAATTTGATCTGGCCAAGGCTTGAGTAATGCAAAAATGCAGGGCACCACTGTTCTAGTTTTTAGCCCTGTGTATTGCAGTCAGAAAATTCAAGCTGTAAAATATTTGCTGAAAATATTATATTGGTCTGGGTACATAACATGTCATGACAATTAGTAGTTTAGATGCTAAGAGGGCAGTTCGCAGCAGTTCCCAGGTCTTAAATACCATACATTTTATACTTTTTGAAGTTGGTCTAGAATGCTTTGCACTTTACACTTTACTCTTTACTTTTTTTTTTTTTTTTTTGCAGTTGATAGATGAACAGATACTCTGTGTACACGGTGGTCTTTCCCCAGACATAAAAACTCTGGACCAGATAAGGACGATTGAACGGAATCAAGAGATTCCACACAAAGGAGCTTTTTGTGATCTTGTTTGGTCAGACCCAGAAGATGTCGATACTTGGGCCATCAGCCCTCGAGGCGCAGGGTGGTTGTTTGGAGCCAAGGTGACCAATGAGGTAACAAGAATTACTTTCTGACTCTAGTGCTTGCAACTTGGATGCATGAGCTGGTTGTGGTACATTGCACTTGCAAAATATTTAGGTATACATCCTCATGGAAAGAGGTAGGTAGGTAGTCGGCCACCGAAGCAGTAGCAAAATACCAAATTAAGGTATTGACCTGTGAATTACCTATTTTGTAGAAGTTTCCAGTCTGTGGCTCTTAAAAGTAGTTTCAAATCAACACGGTTTTTGTCTCGGCAGTCACACACATCTGCTTTCACCTTTGTTTATATCAAGTTGCATGAAATCAGAAGTACATATAATTTCTTCATTATTAGCTTAATTAATACTATTGCTTGTTTTCCTCTTTCAGTTTGTGCATATCAACAATCTGAAGCTAATTTGCAGAGCGCACCAGTTAGTACATGAGGGCTACAAATTCATGTTTGATGAGAAGCTTGTGACTGTGTGGTCGGCTCCCAACTACTGCTACCGTTGTGGCAACATCGCCTCTATTATGGTTTTTAAGGATGTGAACACACGAGAGCCAAAGCTCTTTCGAGCTGTTCCTGATTCTGAGCGGGTTATCCCTCCCAGAACCACCACGCCGTACTTTCTCTGAAGTACATTCACTTTTTGTGTACTGTGCTGGATTTTTTTTTTTCATTTTATTTTATGTTAAGCACTTTGCTGCTGAAATGCTGAATCTTGCCTTTTTTTCTTTTGAATTCTAGAATATATATTCTGTTTATATCTCTGTTTCTTTGCTTAGGGGTTCTTTTTCTTTGTACTGACAAAGAAGATTAACAACAAAGATGAAAAAAATGATTCACACCACATCAGCCAGAGTTGTAGGAGGGGTTAAATATTTTTGCAGTAAAATTAGGAATCCTTTAAGATGGCCATACACAAGTAGATCTGCTTGTTTGGCGAGGTTGCCAAATGAGTTGATCTTTCCCTGAATACGTAGAGCAGGGCCAAATTGGGCTTGTCTGATTGTTGGTCCATAGGCCAAAGATCAGATCTTCATGCAGAACTAGGCACATAAGATGTTGACCCAATGTGTAGGGAACAAGTTGTCCTCTTTTATCAACCTGTGCATGGCAAGCTTTGGTTTATAGCATGGCAATAAAGTGTTTACTGTTGAACATAGATGGAATATAGAGGAAAATATCACATGGATTTTAAATCCCCCTAAATTGGATATTTTAAAGAATCCTGAAAGGTTTAACCTGGTTCCTAATGGTATTGTAAATGGCGAACCGTGTGACTAGAGACTTCGTATCTTGGAATACTAACTCTACCACAAAGTACAAACAACATTGTGTTTATATGTGTGGTGGCTGTGCTCTCTTGTTAGTGGGGCACCATAATAGTGCTCTGCTGCCCATCACAGACGTGCTGGAATTTCTGCCTCCACAAGGTTAGTTTAGACTTTAAAGTGAAGCTTTTATTAACATTAAGGCGAGTAGACCCTTCCCAAACACCTTTGTGGAGAGTGGGAAAGTTGCACAGCTGAATCTTTCACTTGCCTCTTTCCTATGCTGTTCGGGGGGTGGGGGCGTTTGGCTCTGCAATGCCCCCCCATAATTTCCTGCTCTCTATCCAATATTTTTATTTGTAAGGAGAAGAAGATTTCAGCAGCAAAGCTATCAAGGACTGATTTGTAAATGCCTTGTGTTGTGCGTGTTAAAAAAAACATTTTTATCCACCATTTGTTTTAAAGCAGATCTGTAAATGAGAAAATAAAGCTTTTTTCAAAGGCTGCATTTTTTGGGGGTATTTTCATTTTTATTTTTATTACTAGAGGAAAAAAATGCAGCTTTTGAAAATGTATATTGATATAATTGTACCAATCTATGTGAGTTTTTTCCCTCCAAATATTCCTGTACTTTAATAAAGTATATTGAGTCACATAGAAGTTAAATATAATAGAAATAAAGAAAGTTAGTCTTTAATAATGCTCTTTTTTTCTTATTTAAAGCACAATAAATGGATAAAGTTGTTGCTCATGTAATTAATGGCCCAAAATATCTGTTTTATATTTTTTTTAAAAATCTCCCAAATTAAAGGAATAGTCTTCTAAATATAGATCAGTCATGCTGCACCACAATTTCTGTTACCTTTTTTTAAGCCAATATAGCAACTTAAAGGACAAGTAAAGGTAAATTCACTGTTTAGTGCCAATGTGTTAAACACCCCACTTTGAAAATAGTTGATGACTTTCGATGGCCCCTCCATTCTATTCCAGATGCACAACACTGCCAGTGCCCTAGTGATCCACTTCTTTGCCCTGGACTTCACACATAACGCATACAGTAGTGTAAAGATCAGGACTTAAAAGTTGCAGGTTTAGCTCAGCTGTGCACAAAGGATGATCTTGGAGCATCCCAATGGAGATGCAGCAGTAACCTTACCCCAAGGTCAAAGGTAACCATTATAACCCAGTACACTTATTTGCACTTGTTTATAAATTTGCCTTCAGAAGATATTGTTTACCTATTGCTATAATGGTATGAAATATGTGGAGCGCTTACGTGCAGTAGTGGCTCACTCGGGCACTTTCCATCAGCAGGGTTGATGTCCTTCAGAGCATGCCACTGGCTAAAATATTGCCCTCTGTTACACTACATGCCAGTGAAGAATGTGCCCCCTGTTCCACTGCTTCAGATGCTATGAAAGAACTTTGAATAATGATTCCATGTATTTTAATGGTGCAGGTAAGCTAGGTTTCGGTCCAAATTACTGAAAATGGGGGGGGGGGGTTATTGCTGGAGTCTAGGGGCAAGGAGCTTAAATCAGGGGGACTTGCAAGTAATAATGTCTTGTATTATTGCTCTGATATTTAGATACATTTTTTTTGTAACCCTATTTATGCTGCTGGGCTCTGTATAGTGCTGCATGTGTAGGAACCTATTGTGTATGCCCAGCTCAGAAAAATGAAACATGTTTCTCATCTGCCTACTGCCCAGTGGATAAGAAAAAAAGTGAGCCTGGACTTGAGACCTTAGGTGACAACCTTGGATCTCAACTTCATCAATTGTCCCTCAGTAGGAAGACCTTCTGTTTTTCAGACTCTATTGACATTACTAAGAAAGTTGATCAGTTAAACAGCCAATGATGATGTGTGTGAAACTGAATAGGGAGGGGTGTCGGGCTGACTGGACAAGCTGGATCTAGCTGGTAGTCCAAATGAGTTGTGACTCAAGGACATTGGTTTTTTGAAATAACAAACAAACCTATTAAATCTGTGATCCTGAAATAAGATTAAGAATGTTCTCTCTTTTTTTTTTTTTTTTTTTTGCATAATGTAACACTAAGCAACTTCCCCATGTACGCATTTTTTGATTGGTTAAGTCACTTGTAATTGTATTTGCAGTTGAAAACTGTATTGGTTAATCCTTTTTGTTGTTCTGTATCTCTGTTAATAGTTCTGTTCTCTATCTGCTACATTGTTTCAGGAGTAAAAACCAGTAGTGCAGGGAATATATGCATTACACTTACAAATACCTTTAAAACCACTAACCTGTTTTTATGCATGCATATTTAGAATTGCAAGCTGACTTGTACATTTCCACATCCACTTTTCTAATATCGGTTTTCCTGGTCTGCCTGTGATATAGTGACTTTCCTTAATAACTAGCATCGTCAATAGAAGCTGAGACTTAGAAATCTTGTCATCTGAAATCCTGTGTGCTAAGAAAACAGCCATTGAATTGCAATGTGTTTAGTTGAAGGCGCCCTTCCCCTTTCTTTTTAAGACTAGTCAGCCTGTGTTAGTATGCTAATGTTGGTAAGTTATTAGCATGTATGCCTTTTTTGTTTTAGAAATATAATGCAATATGGAAAATATGTTTGATATGGCACACATGAGGAATTTGTAAGTCTCAGGGAAAAAAATCCCCTCTATATTGATCCAAGCTCACATCATTTTTATTCTTTGTTCAGTTGTAGAATGACTGACAATTGTCAATCTTATCATTAAATGGGCACCTAAGGGCTATGGCACACAGTGCATTCAGATTGCTGTAACCACCCGTATCCAAAAAGATGGAAAGGTAATTGAGGTGCGTGCCTTAATTGTTCACAGGATCAGTCACATGAACCATCAATCTCTACAGATCTCTTACTACTTATGAATGGAAGGTGAGATCTGTTCTGGCATCTGTTATCCAGAAACCCGTTATCCAGAAAACTCAGTTACTCCATTTTATCCAAACAATCCAAATCTTGATTTCCTTTTACTGAAATAATAAAACAGTAGCTTGTACTTGATCCAATCTAAGATATTATTCATCCTTATTGGAAGCAAAACCAGGCTATTGGGCTTATGTAATGTTTACATGATTGTAAACAGACTTAAGATCCAAATTATGAAAAGATTCGTTATCTGTAAATCCGCAGGTCCTGAGTATTCTGGATAACCGGTCCAATACGTGTATATAGACATTCTAGGGGACCAGCTTTAGGGAGACGACCAATTGGTGCCTATACTGGACATACAGCCCTACACCTGACTGCCAGTCCTAGCTGGCAACTCCAGACGTGCCACAGGGTCTGAGACAACAGACCCAATGCCACCCCCTGGTTATGCCAGGCAATCGCTCAATAGTACAACAAACTAGTGCTTAAATTGTGCTTGTGTAACTGTTTATATTTATGTGTACCTGAACTTTTGGGGCCTATTTTTTTATGTCCGTCCAGACAGGGGCGATCCTGGCCCCTCCGCTGCCTGAGGCAGCAGCAGTTGCTGCTGCCCCCTCTCCCCTGGAAATTTGCTCTTAAAGTACCAGGAGCAGCATTTTTTCTGCCCCTGGTACCTAGTGGGGCGCTGCTGCCTGAGGAGACAGCCTCAACTTGCCTCATTGGCGAAGCACCCCTGCGTCCAGACACAATGGATAAAGCTAATTATAGACCTGAGAAAACCAGATCTCCCTTGACAAGCACTTGCTTGGTTAAGCATAGTAAGTAAGCCTTTAATCATTCTTCATGATATTATTCTTTATTCTTCTGCAATAATTTGCTGGTACCTTTGCCAATGATTGAAAATTGACAGTTATTAGGTCACATATGCAAGTAAACACTTTTCAGCTTTAATGTACACAAAATATTGTATTTACATTTTCTTTCTTTAACCTGGATTGCTAGTAACCTTATCACCACACCTCTATGATGTACTGGCTCTGTACCTGAGGTGTTACCCTCTATTTTCCCGCCTAGGCATCTGTCACTAATACATTATTCTATATCTTTGCCTGCATTACCCCACCTCTGCCACACGGGGACATTTCTCTCATTTATTTATTTATTTTGTATAGTCAGTCAACCGAACGCCGATGCGGAGGGCTGTCAGTGTTGAGCTGACCGGCGGCCATCTAGGCCAGTCAAAGCCCAAAGTCCTCCCTGAACTGACAAGTACTGGCCAATGAGCAGGTTAGGGGGTGGGGCAGACGGGGGGTTGCTGGTTTGGTTGCAGCGTGCAGCACAACACAGCGAGCTGCAGGGCAGAGTGGGTCCGGGGTTGCAAGGAAGAGGCCGGGAGGCGGCAAGCTGTGCAGTTTGGATGCTAAGAGTACAGGTAGGTAAGTGTCGGCTCTAATGCACGGGGTCGCAGGGATGACTCTAATCACCGGCTGTGCTGTCTGCCAGCGGGAGGAGGGGGTCTGTCTGTAAAATGAGCTGCACTCCGCTACATTCTATTGGGTGCAATTGGGGAATAATTGGTTCTGCTGGGGTCATTGACTCTGTAATCTTTGTTGCACGGGAACGGTCTACTTACCTTGCCTTGTGTGTGTGTATATATGTGTACATTTACACTCCCATGCCATTGTATGCTGCTGTGTGTATTGCTCTCTAACACACACAGCAGCATGTGTGTGTGTATATATATATATATATATATATATATATGGGTTTATATATATATATATATATATATATATATATATATATATATATATATATAAACCCAAATCTGGGAGGTCTATGTTATGTCCCTCCATGTGTGGCAGATAAAGAATACACCTACAGTGCGGATAGCTGTAGTTCAGCAACACCTGGGGGTGCTTAAGGTTCTTTTAGATCGGGGGGCCAAAACGTCCATATAGATCTGTGATGTGCCGGCTCCCGCCACCATGGGGGTAACTTGCATTTCAGAAGCCACTGGGTGCAGGGTTTATACAGTAAGCGGTTGGACACAGAACAAACCCATTCTAAGGATGGTTGAATAAAGGACCCAATCCAACTTCAGTCACAGGCGCCTTTAGAAAAGCAATAGAGTGCATTGCTCACCCAACACCTGTAAGTGTACAGCGATACAGCACAAACCCCTGGGGACCCCTGTTGTTCTGTATGTACTAGTGCATCCCATGGGTCTCAATTGTGCGGCACTGCATGGAATAATTGGACCTACTCAGTTGTATGGCACTGTACCACGGAGATAGGGATGGAGGTGAATGCTGAATGTAGATTATAATATTATTCTGCATTCAGTATTTCCATCCCCAGTGGTTAAACTCATATGCTTGACTGAGACTAATAACTCCATGTAGTGTCCTCAGTGGATGAGTCACATTGGAATGTGCCCCCTAATAAAGCCTTATTTATTTATTGCAGGCAGATGTGGCACAGTAGATTCTTTCTATTGCTACCAATGTCCCTTATCAAAGCCAGATTGAGCTATCCTATGATTCTTTTAGAAAAGGGGTAACTAAAACCCTGCAATACAGATAGAATTACAGAACGTCTCCAGTAGACTTCATTTCATCCAAATAATCCAAAATTTTAAAAAGGATTCCCTTTTTCTCTGTAATAATAAAACAGTAGCTTGTACTTGATCCAAACTAAGATATAATTAATCCTTATTGGAAGCAAAACCAGCCTATTGGGTTTAATGTTTACATGATTTACTAGTAGATATTAGGTCCAAATTACAGAAAGATCTGTTATGTGGAAAGCCGCAGGTCCTGAGCATTCTGGATAACAGGTCCCATACCTGTAGTGCAAAATATCGTCATTAAAATTCCCATCTCCTGCCAGTCAAAAGAATCACCCCAATCCCCTTGCCCCTTCTTGGATGTACAGCATACGACCCCTTGCTGGTGGAGTAAGCTCATGCATTTGCAGAGGGGCACCTGGCAGTTTGGTTGGGTTGTCACAGGCAAATGGCACCATCCACTAAAAAGAACAGAGAGTAAAGAATGTGTGAATATGGAAAGTCTGCTGCACATAGAGAATTGTACTGTAACCTAGAAAAAAGGTTATATTTTGATACGATTTTAATATTTGGACAATGGAACCTCTCTGTCCTTCATTTTCGCTATATTTTTGCATAGATTATTTTTGTAAAGATAAAAAAGGAATACAAGTTAAATGAATGAATTATTGTATAGTACACGCACACAAGAAACACCGTTACTTTACTGAAGTTTGCAAGCATTATGTCCGCAACTGGACTTCATCTGTACCAGACAGGGTTCAGACTGGAGCATTGGGCGTCCACCGGGCCTGCGACACCAAGGGCCCTCCTGGCAGTTCCCAGGAGGTCCCCTCCCAACTTCCAAACTTCTGTGCCCCCCCGCGCCCATGCATGAGCTGGAGGCCCTCCACGTGCATGCACCATGCACATTTTTGGGGTTTAATGGTAGTGTGGCTTCTGGGGAACGGACAGGGTTTAGGCATATAATGCGGGGTTGGATTTTTCTTTAGGGGGCTGGGGCTCACCGGCCCAGTCCGACCCTGGTACCAGATATAAAGGTTACATTTTTGGGGTTTTATGGGGGTGTGGTTTCTGGGGAGCGGACAGGGTTTAGGCATATAATGCGGGGGTGGATCAGAGCTGCATTTTGGCCCATTCTACTTGTTGGCAGGGCCCACCACCCAAGGGCCCCATGAGTGTTTTTGTTGTAGTATCAGTTCAGTAGACTCTCTGGGGTATATTTATCAAAGAGTGAAGTTAAAAATTGTCTGCTAGAGTGAAATTCCGCCACTCTACATTCATTGATGAACTTTCACTTTCACTCATTGACAAATACTCTTTTAAAAATCCCATAGAAATGAATGGAGAGTGGCGGAATTTCACTCTAGAGGACTGTGGTGATCTCTAACTTCCCTCTTCGATAAATATACCCCTCTGTGTACAGGTACCATGACCCAAGGGTTATACGATGTGTGTGCCTTTTCTACACTATGAATCATGCTTGCCCCGCCCCCAATCCGATTAAAACGTACCTTTTTTTCGCCGCCTTCTGCCTATCACGTGCTGTGGCTCCACCCACTTTGACATCACGGCCCGTCCCTTTTGTTCCCGCCCCCACGACTGGCCAGTGAAAATTTTATAAAAAGGTGGCAACCCTACCTCCTACTGATCCACCATTGTAATATCTTTGTTATTTTTAAAAAACTATTTTGCTGACACCGTCGCACAGTTCTTTGTTTCAGTGGTAGATGTAGTCAGGATTTGCAGTGAATTGTGAAAGACAGATCCTGCTTTCAAAAGCGATTACATTAAAGGGGTGGTTCACCTTTATGTCAACTTTTAGTATGTTGTAGAATGACCAGTTCTAATCAACTTTTCAGTTGATCTTCATTATTTTTAGAGTTTTTTTAATTTGCCTTTTTATTCTGACTCTCTCCAGATTTCAATTGGGGTCACTGACCCCATCTAAAAAATGCTGTGTAAATCTGCAAATTCTTTGTTCTTGCAATTTTTTATCACTCCACTTAATATTCAGGCCTTCTCCTATTCGTATTCCAATCTCATATTCAAATCAATGCATGATTGCTAGGGTAATTTGAACCCTTGCTACCCGATAAAATAACTTAAAAACCACAAATAATAAAAAACAATGAATATCACTCCCTACATCATATTAAAAGTTAATTTAAAGGTGAACAACCCCTTTGACTATGAGTCTCTTTGCTTTCTGCGAATAAGAATAAAAATTTGTGGCTTTTTACTATGAAATTCAAATTTTTAGTGGAAAAAAATGGAATTTTTCTAGATATTTATCATACCCTGAGGCTGCAAAAAGTCCAAATCCAAAAATACTCAATTTCCAACCTGTCGAGGTCCTGTAGAAATCAATGGCAGAGATCATATTTGCTATTTGAAGATATTGTCTGCACTGGGTTTTGTATGATAATCCGAACATTTTGTTCGCCGATTTCATGAAAAATTCTTTTCGTGCGAATTTGTAAAAGCCGTGATTGTTGTTGATCCGATTTTTTTGTGTTTTTTTTATGATAAATAAGGGTATAACATGGATTTTATTTTGGCCAAATTTTTTTTATTTTTTATTAATCAGAAATCGGATTTTAGTAAATAACCCCTATACAGTATGTCATATTTGGCAGTGGATTTATATGTATTTTATTCATCACTAGTGGTTTTATTTCTTTTTGAGGCAGCAGAGATAGGGGGAGGCCAGAATGTTTTATTGATCTCTGGAGGGCTGGTGTGTTATTTAGGGCTGTAGGGAAAGCCAGCTCTATTACATGTTCCATAAATGGCCATAATAGCTGATATATAGTGATTGGCAAAGTATGAAGGACACTGCAGATAAAGGCATTGTGATATAGAGGTCTCACATGGTATGGCCAATTGTTTATATCAGATGTCAGATTGATTTCCCTCAGTAACCAGAGAACAATGCTGGAAGTTGTAGTCCATAACTGATGCAAGGCCTCATAAGTGCTGAAATTGGTACATCAATATACCTGGAGTTTTTGCAATATATACAGTGGGATTTTACATTTTTATTACTGCCTGGGAGTATAACTAGGAGACTCTTGCTGCTCTCATGACAGGACTAATGCAAAGCAATGGGAAATATATGGGATTATACTAATTTATAACTCTGCAGTGGGAAATAGCCTTAAAGGGGAACTGTCGCGAAAATTAAAATGTAATTTAAGATTCATCATACTGAAATAAGAAACTTTCTAAATACAGTTAATTTAAATTCTGTATTGTTTATTATGAAATAATCAAGTTCATCTTCACTATCCAACTCTCAGCATCTGTTTCTCTTCATTCTCTCTTCATGCAGGAGTTGGGTGTCAGATAGACCCCTTTTGCCTAGAACAGTGCTGTCCACATTCTGTGGTACCGAGGGCCAAAATTTTACTGGCCTATGTGGTGGAGGGCCGATAATGGAAGTCCGTGTTGGCCACTCCCCCTTTTAAACCACACCCACTGTAAACCACACCCATATTACCACAAGAACTTTTAAGATCGTATCCACATTAACGGTGGTAGCACACCAAAAAACCAAATGGTTGGTGCTCACTGCAGGGAACTCATATGTGAAAAATTGAAGTCATGTTAAAAACATATCCTTAAATCCATATGCTTCATCCTCCCCTGTGGATAATACAACAACCCCCCAACACATGATTAAACACCCTTAACAACAATTTCCAAATGCTAACAAACCCCTAACAGGCTTACATTCCACTGGTAGGGTAGGGCAAGCAGAGAATGGCACACACATGGAGGCAGGGCCAAGGTATTTTTGCACCCTAGGCAAAGGCTTCAATTAGTGTCCCCCACCCAGTCCTGCATTACCATTTCCCACCTTACCAGTCATATAGCCCCCTGTACCTGTGCCAGCACCTATTATATTGCCTCCATTTGTTCCTATACCTATGGCAGTCAATCCCTCAGATTGCCCCCAAGACCCAATCTGTACCTGTGCCAGCATAAGCCAAAACATCCATCATATTTTTTTTTTTAAAGGTTTTTATTTAACATTTTCACAACACAACAGCACAAACACAAAGTTGCAATGCTATGACCATACAAATAAAATGACATATTTAGCGGGCAATAGTAAATTATACACAGCAGGAGTACACAGTAAGGCACATTCCAATAGTCAATGGGAGGAAACTTAACTCAGAGGGGAATAAATGGCATTGGGAGAGTAGCTACATGAGGCAATTACCTTTGTAGTCTTAGAGGGTAACCTCTGGATTGAAATCCAGCCAGGGGTCCCAAACCTTTTCAAACTTCTGGGGGCACCGTCTGGCCAGATAGGTTAATTTAATAGCTGGCAGGATACTGTTTACTAATCTGACCCATTGTTGGACCTGTGGGGGAAGGGGACTCATCCACTTCATTGCCACATGTTTTTTGGCATAGAAGTACAGTGATTTTAGTAGGGTGCGGGTCTTAATCAGTGGGGCCGTGTCCTCTAGTACTCCCAGCAAGCATACCTCCGGGGCAAGAATGCCAGGTAATAGGACTTGCTCATTAATGTATTGCACTACTTCTGCCCAGTATTTATATACCACCGGACATGCCCACAGCAAGTGGAAGAAACCTGAATCTGGAGAATTGCATTTCGGACACGAAGCGGTAGGGTTCCTGCCCATTACTTTTAGCCTTAGCGGTGTGATATACGTCCTGTGAATGATTCTGTACTGTACCATCTTATCTTTGGTGGAGATTAGATAGTCATATAACCCCTCAGTTGCCTCTGCCCACATCTCATCGCTCAAGTGGGGCATGTCGACAGCCCATTTACTTCTCACTTTGTCAAAGGGTTTCCCCAGGCTAGGTATCAGGGACTTATATATTACAGAAATTAGTTTGCTCGGGTCAGGATTCCACAGTCTATTTTCGTAGGATGAGGTCGCTGTGTTTGGTGTTAGAGAACCAAATTGTGAACTAAACACATGGCGATCCATCATATTTTTACCCCCAATCTGTACCTATGCCAGCGGCAACCAAAAGAATCCATCATATTGCCCCAATTTGCATCTGTTCTAGCAGTAGCCAAAAATCCATCATATTGCCCTCAAACATCTGTGTACCTGTGCCAGCAGCCACCATATTGCCCCATGTACCTGAGCCAGCATCAGCCAAAAAATACATACTATTGCCTCCATATATGTACTTGTGCCAGCAGCAGACAAATATCCATCATATCATCTGTTTACCTGTGCAAGTAGCAACCAAGATATTGCCCACAAATATGTACCTGTGCCAGCAGCTGTCAATAGGGAGCTGGGGAGTGATTCTGTCTGGAACTTGGGGTTTATAAAGTTGAAAAACCATTAAAGGCCAAGCAAATCAGGGTTTAAAAAAGAAAGAAAGGAGATTCCCCTTAAAAGTGTGCCCCGTCCATGATTGCGCCCTAGGTGGGCGCCTACTCTGCCTGCCCCTAGTTCCGGCCCTGCAGGGAGGGAAGACAGAAACGAGCAGGAGACAAGTAAAGATATTAGTCTAATATGTACTACATACAGTGACACAGTAGTGGTGCCCCATTAGCATTTTGAATAAAGTGTGAACAGGTGAACAATGTGGGCAGTTTCAGTCTGGGTCTCAGGTGTGAACAGTACAGGCCTTTAGGATATAAACAATAGAGGTGTCACAAGTGTGAACAATACAGGGGGATCTGCATTGTTTAAACCTCAAATTCAGACTCTAATCTCCTGTATCGAAGGTGTGATACAGGGGATTAGAGTCTGAATTTGAGGTTTAAACAATGCAGGGTGCAGTTTCTCTCTACAGTCATACTTTTTAAATCTTACACATGGTAAGCAGACACAGCATCTGGGGGGCCAAAGAAGGTTGGACAGCCCTGGCCTAGAAGATCTATTAGAGCTCACTCTATTAAAATCACCAGACAGCATGTCTCTCTACATGCAGGATTTGTGCAAAATACAGTTATTTTATTATATTTTGTTTGTACGTCATTTGAGTGAGCTCTAATACATCTGCTAGGAAAGGAAGCCTGGGACTTTTACTGCACTATGGTTGCTAGGTCTTAATTACCCTAGTAACCTTAGTAACTAGCAGTTTGGATGTTAGAATGGATATGAATAGTGGTAGACCAGTTGGAACATTGCTAGGTCCATCTATAAAAGAAGCATTTATTTAAAGGTGAAATTCCCCTTTTTCATTTGTGTGTTTTTTAGTAAGACAGCACCTTGTACTTGATGGTAATTGAGTTTGCTTAAATGCAGATTGATGGAAAAATAATATTTATTTTTTTTGTATTGTGTACATATTGAGCAATATATATATATATATATATATATATATATATATATATATATATATATATATATATATATATATATATTGTAATACAATATCACACTTGGCGCGCTCGCTTCGAGGATCTGCCTGTAGTTTCTCAGACCTGCCATGCATCTGGTGCCTGCGGGGTGATTATGGAAAGGAGCAAGCCTTTGCCTTGTCATGTGGGCCATTCAGCAGTAAGGAAATCCTATGTAAT
>NC_054386.1:40347303-40352303 GCF_017654675.1 Xenopus laevis | reverse complement strand
CTATGCACTTTGCATGATGTGTTTTTTACATGTATTCTATTGTTTTCCAATTCTGTAAATTATTGGTGCATGTCAGAGCTGTCAACTTTTAAAGGATAAGTACACCTTTAAAATAAGTGAATGTAACTGATGAAGGGGCTATTCTAAGAACCATCTGCTGGTCAGTTTCCAACCCATCTGGCCACCAAGTAGTCAAGGAAGTTGTCAGGAAAAAAAAAGAGGCTGCTCTGATGTTCTTCTGCTTAGGAAAGATTTGAGAAATTGTTTTCCTAAGCAGAAGAACATCAGAACAGCCTCGTTCTTTCTCCTGACAACTTCCTTGACTACTTGGTGGCCAGAAAGGTCGGAAACTGACCAGCAGATGGTGCTGTTGTAACAAAATTCATTCATATTCACAGTACATGTATCCTTTAATATCTTGTAATTAAAGAAAAATAAACAATAAACGTACATTACGAAAGTTCTTAGAATAGCACTCTCATCAATTTCACATGCACTTATTTTAAAGGTTTACTTGTCCTTTAAATGTAGTTCACCTGGGGAATTGTGATGTGAAAATTTCCTTGACATAAGCGGTGTAAGTGACACCATGTGCAGAACCTCTCCTGAAGCCACAGAAACGCAAGCGCACATCAGATTTTTGCCAGCAAATTGAGGAAAATCGTCAGAAGTCGTCAGAAATGGGGGAATGCGTTAAATGGACGGGAGGCTGGGGGACACAGTCTAAAATCTGGTAATTCCTAATAAAATTGGGGGAGTTGACAGCTCTGCCATTTATGTGGTGGAAAATATGGCCTGCCCTACCAATATCTGGTCAGGGTTCAGCTAGATGTGTTGGTTGGCTTGAAAATTACATAGGCGGAGGACAGCATATAAAGCAGGCACAAATCCTCTAGTTTGTTGTCCTTGCCAAACCATTGGATCTTTGACTAGGCATTAGATTTGCTGCATATCTGTAGGGTCTAGGGTCCTAGAATGAGAGCTGACATGATAGTCTTGAATTGCATTAATGTATTGTAATTCATGGCTATATAAATATAACCTAATATTTCACTTACGAATACTATCCGAACAACGTAGTCTCTAGATTAGGTTTGATTGACAGCTTCTTTGGTATATCTTATGCCATTGGAAAGGCTTTATATTCCTGATGCATTTGCTGTATAACCAGTGGCGTAACTAGATATTACTCGGACCCATTAAGTTATTTTTCAGGCCCCCCAAATATCTAGAGGTTGACCTGTTTTTGTTTTACCAATATTTATTGAAATTGTACATGAATTAGGGCCTTGTGGGGCCCCTGCAGCCGCAGGGTCTGCTTTCTCTGTAGTTAAGCCCCTGTGTATAACCATGTATAGTGTGTTAATTACTAATCATAGGACAGCATTGCTGCCATGCTGTCTGCAACTTTTTAAGGTCAGGGCACACGCTTAGATTCGGGGAGATTAATAGTCTGGCAATACATCTCCTCTTCTTCAAGACGACTAATCTCCCCGAACTGCCTCCCGCCGGCTAGAATGTAAATCGCCGGCGGGATGCCACTCAGAGTGCTTCATTTTGCGAAGTCGCCGAAGTTCCCTGACCCTAAAGCTGCTATTTGTTTGGGTAACAAGAACAAGGTCTCTATTTCTGTAGATTGAGTATAAGAAACTATCAGCTCTATCTTTTGGTACCAAATGCTCCTCTGAACAGTGCAACTGAGCAACCCAGGAGAAGGAACTGATAGGGATTGGATACAAATGACGTGAATGAATACGTGATGTGTGACTTGTGCTGCAGAGGTACAAAGAAGCAGGTTTTGCAGACAACCCCTGACATCAAACTGAAATAGAATATACCTGGTGGAAATAACCTCAGTGCCCTGAGCAGTGGAAATAAAAAGAAGTCCTTCAGCCTCAGTGACTCATGTTCATGAGTTGTCTGCTTCACACCCAACAGAGCAATCTTTATATTTGTGCCACCTCCATGGCACATTGAGTGTCACTAAATGATTCAGTGGCTCTATGCCTGTGCATTGGAATTAGCACCCATCAGCTGGCCAGGCCATGTGCCACCTACAGTATACACCCTGACTGGCAATTAGTCATGGCCATCTTTAATGTTATATCCCCTGTGTGCTGGAACCTTAATAATCCAGATCTCACTGAAGCACTGCAAGTGTATTTTTAATGGTTTCAAAGCTTTTTAAATGTGCAGATATTTGCCTTTGTCTGCACTTAATCATTAGTTTCATTGGTATTTGTAACAGGTAGCGAGCGCCCATATGTGAGCACTCGTATCCAAATGACATTGATATAAAACACCAGATGGTGCGCACCATGTCTTAGTATGGATAAAACGTGTGTCAACTCCATAGATGGACGAGTGTCTGGGCAGCATTATACGGTGCTCCATATGGACATGTGCCCTGGAAATTAAATGCAATTGTTATGTATCCATATTTTTAAATTGTATATGGATTTAAATTTTATGGAAGGGCAAAACTGAGAAGAGATAAGAGCTAGGAAGGGTGCTATGTATACTATTCACCAGTCCGCCTTCTTTGGCAGGTGGACTGCAGAGCCTGTTGGGTATAGCCAATGGGGTAATTACAGAGGAAGCACACCCCATTGACACTGGGGGTGTTTTTGCAGGTGGCCCATTTTCGGAGCAAAAAGGTTGGTCACCCGCAACTCCACTTGCAGCGGCGGCCAGAGTCCCAAAGTTACACCCCTAGGTAAAACATGTCAGCTGATAAGCACTTTGCTATGCAGAACACTTGGAACTCCAGTGTTAGTTTTAAGCAACAGTTGGATTAAATACCGGCCTGAAAGCATTGTGTGCTAAAGGACTCCTCTGTGCCTGGTGCATGTATTGAAAGCCTTCTGTGAGAGGTGGACTACAGCTCCTGTTGGGTATAACCACTGGAGTAATACTGAGAAAGCAGAGACCCCATGTACGCTGGGGGTTGGGGTGTGTTCGCTGGTGACCCACGTTGGGAGCAAAATTTCAGAGGGTTTCTGGATTTTTTTGTGGAAGGGTAGAGGCCCCAAAGTTATGTCTCCAGCTATGTCACAGATGTTCAGCCCTTCACTATGTAGAGCACTTGGAACTCCAGCAACATTTGGGTTAAGTGCCAGCCTGAAATCAGCATGTGCTAAAGAACTCCTCTGTGCCTGGTGCATGTACAGGTATGGGATCCGTGATTCTGAAATCCGTTATCCAGAAAGCTCTGATTTTTTAAAAATGATTTCCTTTTTCTCTGTAATAATAAAACAGTAGCTTGTACGTGATCCAAACTAATATATAACTAATCCTCATTGGAGGCAAAACCAGCCTATTTGGCTTTTTGTAATGTTTTTAAATGATTTCCTAGTAGACTTAAAGTATGAAGATCTACTTCCCTTTTTTTTCTAAGACTTCCCATGAGCACAATGAAGCCCATTAGAATCAGCGTTTCTTATATCCAAGGATCCGTTATCCAGAATGCTTGTGACCGGGGGTTATCCGTAAACTTGATCACCATACCTTAACGCTACTAAAAAAACATTTAAACATGAAATAAACCCAGTAGGATTGTTTTGCCACCAATAGGGACCACCAAGCTCAGTTGGGATAAAGTGCAAGGGACTGTTTTATCATTACAGAGAATACTGTTTTTTTACATGTTAGTTATATGCTTAAAATCGGGTCTACGGGAAATGGCCTTCCCTGTAATTCAGAACTTGCTGGAAAACAGGTTTGCGGATCAGTGATCCCATGCTTTTACAAGTACTGTTTTATTATTACAAAGGAAAATGAAATGAAATCACATATCTGTACTCCAGATTCAACTGTACACAGCTTTGATAAGGGTCAGAGCTATTCCCATCTGCATACAGTTTTGGGATGTAATTTAAACCTATAAACCTTGTTTCTAAATCAATGTTGTATGTGTTTATATACTGTAAACATACCTGCCTAGATTAATCCATAACATTCTGTATGCATAAAATAGTACATATTTTATTTAAAAAATATAAATATTATTAGGTCCAGTGGCAGGACAGGGAGGTTCAGCAATAATAATCAAAACTGCATCTTGCTATGCACATAAAGAATTCATCTCTCGTGACAACCTTAAACATGGGCATTAGTGATGTGTTGGTCAACCCGATACCCACGAGCTGGACGAGTTAGGGTTAACTTCTGCACTGTCTGCGGAAGTCGACCCAAGGCAATCAATCAAACATCTGCTTTAATTGGTTGCTGTGGGTTACTGCAACCCCACTGTCTACCTACAGTGGTTAAAAGTTGCACCCCAAGGTGGCACATTGGAACTAGAGACTAAAGATGCCACTGTCAAGGCCGCTCTCCTTGCAGCTGTGTTGGTGACCAAAATAGGTTAGTTACTGGAGGCACATGGGTAAGAGCCCATTAGTTACCTCTGTCAAAGCTTTCCTGGTACAGTATGAATATCATGCAACAATAAGCATAGTTAATCACTTGTCAGTAATTGCTTAACAATCGCTTCAGCCTCGTATTGGTGTTAATTGAATAACATTGTGAATCATCAGTGCAGACGACAAAGCCAATTATTCCACCTTAAAGGAATTGTTCAGTATAAAAATAAAAACTAAATAGATAGGCTTTGCAAAATAAAAAATGTTTCTAATATAGTTAGGCAAAAATGTAATGTATGAAGGCTAAAGTGACTGTGTTTGTAGCAATAGCCAGAACACTACTTCCTGCTTTTCAGCTCTCTTGGTTTACACTGACTGGTTACCCTGGTTACCCTGGTTACCAGGCATTAACCAATCAGAGACTGGAGGGGGGCCACATGGGTCATATCTGTTGCTTTTGAATTTGAGCTGAATGCTGAGGATCAATTGCAAACTCACTGAACAGATATGTCCCATGTGGCCCCCCTTCAAGTCGCTTACTAGCTCAGAGTTATAGAGCTGAAAAGCAGGAAGTAGTGTTCTGGCTATTATGTTACACAGTCACTCAAGCCTTTATACATTACACTTTTGGCTAACTAA